>NW_025727884.1:0-80431 GCF_021461385.2 Schistocerca piceifrons
GATTCCGATGCTTCACTTCAGGTTTACTGTATCCCTCTGACCTACTTATTGACGATGAAACACAGAAATTGCATCGGAAAGCGCAATGCCGACTTAAGTACAAGAGAACTGACTCTTCCTACTGTCTATGCTTTTAACCATTCCTGTGACACTAGATATAGATTCCGATGCTTCACTTCAGGTTTACTGTATTCCTTGGACCTTCTTATTGACGATGAAATGCAGAAATTGTATCGAAATTAAATACAAAAGGCACAATGCCGACTTATGTACAAGAATACTGACTCATTTTACTGTCTATTTTTGATCCATTCCTGTGACACTAGTTATAGATTCCGATGCTTCACTGCAGGTTTACTGTATCTTGGACTTTCTTATTGACGACGAAACACAGAAATTGCATCGCAATTGAATCGAAAAGGCAGAATGCCGACTTATGTACAAGAAGACTGACTCTTCCTACTATCTATGTTTTGAACCATTCCTGTCTCACTAGTTACAAATTCCGCTGTCCCACTTCAGTTTTACTGTATCACTCTGACCTTCTTATTGACGATGAAACACAGAAACTGCATCGGAATTACATACAAAATGCCCAATGCCGACTTAAGTACAAGAGGATTGACTCTTCTTGCTGTCAATGATTTGAAACATTCCTGTGACACTAGTTATTAGATTCCGATACTTCACTTCAGGTTTACTGTATCCCTCGGACCATCTTATTGACGACGAAACACAGAAATTGCATCGGAATTAAATTGAAAAGGCACAATGCCGACTTAAGTACAAGAAGACTGACTCTTCTGAATGACTATGTTTTTGAACATTTCCTGTGAGACAAGTTTTAGATTCCGATGCTTCAATATATGTTTACTGTATCCCTTGGACCTTCGTATTGACGATGAAACACAGAAATTGCATCGGAATTAAATACAAAAGGCACAATGCCGACTTATGTACAAGAAGACTGCCTCATCTTACTGTCTATGTTTTGAACCATTCCTGTGATACTAGTTATAGATTCCGATGCTTCACTTCACGTTTGCTGTATCCCTCTGACCTTCTTATTGACGATGAATCACAAAAATTGCATCGGAATTAAATACAAAAGGCGCAATGCCAACTTAAGTACAAGAAGGCTGACTCTTCTTACTGTCTATGTTTTGAGCCATTCCTGTGACACTAGTTATGGATTCCGATGCTTCACTTCAGGTTTACTGTATCCCTCTGACCTTCTTATTGACGATGAAACACATAAATTGCATCGGAAATAAATACAAAAGGCACAATGGTGACTCAAATACAAGATGACTGGCTCTTGTTACTCTCTATGTTTTGAACCTTTATTGTGAGACCATTTTTAGATTCCGATGCTTCACTTCAGGTTTACTGTATTACTTGTACCTTCCTATTGACGACGAAACACAGAAATTGCATTGGAATTAAATAGAAAAGGCACAATGCCGACATAAGTACAAGAAGACTGACTCTACCTACTGTCTACGTTTTGAACCATTAATGTGACACTAGTTATAGATTCCGATGCTTCACTTCAGGTTTACTGTATCCCTCTGACCTTCTTATTGACGATGATAGACAGAAATTGCATCGTAATTAAATACAAAAGGCACAATGCCGACTTAAGTACAAGAAAACTGACTCTTCTTACTGTCTATGTTTTGAACCATTCCTGTTTCACTAGTTCTAGATTCCGCAATTTCACCTCAGGTTTACTGTATCCCTCTGACCTTCTTATTGACGATGAAACACAGAAATTGCATCGGAATTAGATACAAAAAGTACAATGGTGACTTAAGTACAAGAGGACTGACTCTTCTTGCTGTCTATGTTTTGAAACATTCCTGCGACACTAGTTATATATTCCGATACTTCACTTCAGGTTTACTGTATCCCATGGACCTTCTTATTGACGACGAAACACAGAAATTGCTTCGGAATTAAATAGAAAAGGCACAATGCCGACTTAAGTTCAAGAAGACTGACCTTTCCTATTGTCTATGTTTTGAACCATTCCTGTGACACTAGTTATCGATTCCGATGTTTCACTTCAGGTTTACTGTGTCACTCTGACCTTCCTATAGACGACGAAACACAGAAATTGCATCGGAATTAAATAGAAACGGCACGATGCCGACTTAAGTACAAGAAGACTGACTCTTCTGAATAACTATGTTTTGAACATTTCGTGTGAGACAAGTTTTAGATTGCGATGCTTCAATATATGTTTACTGTATCCCTTGGACCTTCGTATTGACGATGAAACACAGAAATTGCATCGGAATTAAATACAAAAGGCACAATGCCGACTTAAGTACAAGAAGACTGACTCATCTTACTGTCTATGTTTTGAACCATTCCTGTGACACTAGTTATAGCTTCCGATGCTTCACTTCAGGTTTGCTGTATCATTCCGACCTTCTTATTGACAATGAAACACAGAAATTGCATCAGAATTAAATAGAAAAGGCACAATGCCGACTTAAGTACCAGAAAACTGACTCTTCTTACTGTCTATGTTTTGAAGCATACCCGTGGCACTAGTTATAGATTCCGATGCTTCACTTCAGGTTTACTGTGTCCCTCTGAACTTCTTATTGACGATGAAACACAGAAATTGCATCGGAATTAAATACAAAAGCGTAATGCCGACTTAAGTACAAGAGAACTGACTCTTCCTACTGTCTATGTTTTGAACCATTCCTGTGACACTAGTTATAGATTCCGATGCTTCAATTCGGGTTTACTGTATCCCACTGACCTTCTTATCGACGATGAAACACTGAAATTGCATCATAATTTAATACAAAAGGCACAATGCCGACTCAAGTAAAGAAGACTGGCTCTTCTTACTGTCTATGCTTTGAACCATTCCTGTGACACTAGTTATTGATTCCGATGCTTCACTTCAGGTTTACTGTATCCCTCTGACCTTCTTATTGACGATGAAACACAGAAATTGCATCGGAATTAAATACATAGGCACAATGCCGACTCAAGTAGAAGAAGGCTGGCTCTTCTTACTGTCTATGTTTTGAACCATTCCTGTGACACTAGTTATAGATTCCGCTGCTTCACATCAGGTTTACTGTTTCCCTCTGACCTTCTTATTGACGATGAAACACAGAAATTGCATCGGAATTAAATAGAAAAGGCACAATGCCGACTTAAGTACAAGAAAACTGACTCCTCTTAGTGTCTATGTTTTGACCCATTCACGTGACACTGGTTATAGATTCCGATGCTTCAATTCAGGTTTACTGTATCCCTCTGACCTACTTATTGACGATGAAACACAGAAATTGCATCGGAATTATATACAAAAGCACAATGCCGACTTAAGTACAAGAAAACTGACTCTCCTTACTGTCTATGTTTTGAACCAGTCCTGTGACACTAGTTATAGATTCCGATGCTTCACTTCAGGTTTACTGTATCCCTCTGACCTTCTTATTTACGATGAAACACAGATATTGCATCGGAATTAAATACAAAAGGCACAATCCCGACTTAAGTACAAGAAGACTGACTCATCTTACTGTCTATGTTTTGAACCATTCCTGTGACACTAGTTATAGATTCCGATGCTTCACTTCACGTTTACTGTATCCCTCTGACCTTCTTATTGACGAGGAAGCACAGAAATTGCTTCGGAATTAAATACAAAAGGCACAATGCCGACTTAAGTACAAGAAGACTGACTCATCTTACTGTCTATGTTTTGAACCATTCCTGTGACACTAGTTATAGATTCCGATGCTTCACTTCAGGTTTACTGTATCCCTTAAACCTTCTTATTGACGATGAAATACAGATATTGTATCGAAATTAAATACAAAAGGCACAATGCCGACTTACGTACAAGAATACTGACTCATCTTACTGTTTATGTTTGATCCATTCCTGTGACACTAGTTATAGATTCCGATGCTTCACTGCAGGTTTACTGTATCTCTTGGACTTTCTTATTGACGACGAAACACAGAAATTGCATCGGATTTGAATCGAAAAGGCAGAATGCCGACTTAAGTACAAGAAGACTGACTCTTCCTACTGTCTATGTTTTGAACCATTCCTGTCTCACTAGTTACAAATTCCGCTGTCTCACTTCAGTTTTACTGTATCCCTGTGACCTTCTTATTGACGATGAAACACAGAAATTGCATCGGAATTACATACAAAAAGCACAATGTCGACTTAAATACAAGAGGATTGACTCTTCTTGCTGTCTATGATTTGAAACATTCCTGTGACACTAGTTATAGATTGCGATACTTCACTTCAGGTTTACTGTATCCCTCGGACCATCTTATTGACGACGAAACACAGAAATTGCATCGGAAATAAATTGAATAGGCACAATGCCGACTTAAGTTCAAGAAGACTGACCCTTCCTATTGTCTATGATTTGAACCATTCCTGTGACACTAGATATAGATTCCGATGTTTCACTTCAGGTTTACTGTATCCCTCTGACCTTCTTATTGCCGATGAAACACAGATATAGCGTCGGAATTAAATAGAAAAGGCACAATGCCGACTTAAGTACAAGAAAACTGACTCCTCTTAGTGTCTATCTTTTGACCCATTCACGTGACACTAGTTATAGATTCCGATGCTTCACTGCAGGTTTATTGTATCCCTCGGACCATCTTATTGACGACGAAACACAGAAATTGCATCGGAATTAAATTGAAAGGGCACAATGCCGACTTAAGTTCAAGAAGACTGACCCTTCCTATTGTCTATGTTTTGAACCATTCCTGTGACACTAGTTATAGATTCCGATGTTTCACTTCAGGTTTACTGTATCCCTCTGACCTCCTTATTGACGATGAAACACAGATATAGCATCGGAATTAAATAGAAAAGGTACAATGCCGACTTAAGTACAAGAAGATTGACTCTACTTACTCTCTATGTTATGATCCATTCCTGTGAATCTAGTTATAGATTCCGATGCTTCACTTCAGGTTTACTGTAACCCTCTGACCTTCCTATTGAAGATGAAACACAGAAATTGCATCGGAATTAAATAGAAAAGGCACAATGCCGACTCAAGTACAAGAAGATTGACTCTTCTTATTGTCTATGTATTGAACCATTCCTGTGACACTAGTTATGGATTCCGATGCCTCACTTCAGGTTTACTTTATCCCTCTGACCGTCTTATTGACGATGAAACACATAAATTGCATCGGAATTAAATACAAAAGGCACAATGGTGACTCAAATACAAGATGACTGGCTCTTGTTACTCTCTATGTTTTGAACCTTTCCTGTGAGACCGGTTTTAGATTCCGATGCTTCACTTCAGGTTTACTGTATTACTTGTACCTTCCTATTGACGACGAAACACAGAAATTGCATCGGAATTAAATAGAAAAGGCACAATGCCGACATAAGTACAAGAAGACTGACTCTACCTACTGTCTATGTTTTGAACCATTAATGTGACACTAGCTATTGATTCCGATGCTTCACTTCAGGTTTACTGTATCCCTCTGACCTTCTTATTGACGATGAAACACAGAATTTGCATCGGAATTAAATACAAAAGGCACAATGCCGACATAAGTACAAGAAGACTGACTCTTCTTACTGACTATGTTTTGAACCATTCCTGTGACACTAGTTATAGATTCCGATGCTTCACTTCAGGTTTACTGTGTCCCTCTAACCTTCTTATTGACGATGAAACACAGTAATTGCATCGGAATTAAATACAAAAGGCACAATGCCGACTTAAGCACAAGAAGACTGACTCTTATTACTCTCTATGTTTTGATCCATTCCAGTGACACTAGTTATAGATTCCGATGCTTCACTTCAGGTTTACTGTATCCATTGGACCTTCTTATTGACGATGAAACACAGAAATTGCATCGGAATTAAATACAAAAGGCACAATGCCTAAATAAGTACAAGAAGAGTAACTCTTCTTACTGTGTAGTTTTTAAACATTCCTGTGACACTAGTTATAGATTCTGATGCCTCACTTCAGGTTTACTGTATCCCTCTAAACTTCCTATAGACGACGAAACACAGAAATTGCATCGGAATTAAATAGAAACGGCACCATGCCGACTTAAGTGCAAGAAGACTGACTCTTCTTAATGACTATGTTTTGAACATTTCCTGTGAGACAAGTTTTAGATTCCGATGCTTCACTATATATTTACTGTATCCCTTGGACCTTCATATTGACGATGAAACACAGAAATTGCATCGGAATTAAATACAAAAAGCATAATGCCGACTTAAGTACAAGAAGACTGACTCATCTTACTGTCTATGTTTTGAACCATTCCTGTGACACTAGTTATAGATTCCGATGCTTCACTTCACGTTTACTGCATCCCTCCGGCCTTCTTATTGACGATGAAACACAGAAATTCCATCAGAATTAAATAGAAAAGGCACAATGCCGACTTAAGTACAAGAAAACTGACTCTTCTTACTGTCTATGTTTTGAAGCATTCCCGTCTCACTAGTTATAGATTCCGATGCTTCACTTCAGGTTTACTGTGTTCCTCTGACCTTCTTATTGACGATGAAACACAGAAATTGCATCGGAATTCAATACAAAAGCGCAATGCCGACTTAGGTACAAGAGAACTGACTCATCCTAATGTCTATGCTTTGAACCATTCCTGTGACACTAGTTATAGATTCCGATGCTTCACTTCGGGTTTACTGTATCCCACTGATCTTCTTATTGACGATGAAACACAGAAATTGCATCATAATTAAATACAAAAGGCACAATGCCGACTCAAGTACAAGAAGACTGGCTCTTCTTACTGTCTATGCTTTGAACCATTCCTGTGACACTAGTTATAGATTCCGATGCTTCACTTCAATTTACTGTATCCCTCGGACCTTCTTATTGACGATGAAACACAGAAATTGTATTAGAATTAAATACAAAAGGCACAATGCCGAATAAAGTAAAGAAAACTGACTCTTCTTACTGTCTATGTTTGAACCATTCCTGTGACACTAGTTATGGATTCCGATGCTTCACTTCCGGTTAACTGTATCCCTCTGACATTCTTATTGACGATGAAACACAGAAATTGCATCGAAATTAAATAGAAAAGGCACAATGCCGACTTAAGTACAAGAAAACTGACTCCTCTTACTGCCTATGTTTTGACCCACTCCGGTGACACTAGTTATAGATTCCGATGCTTCACTTCAGGTTTACTGTATCCCTCTGACCTACTTATTGACGATGAAACACAGAAATTGCATCGGAATTAAAGACAAAAGCACAATGCCGACATAAGTACAAGAAAACTGACTCTTTTTACTGTCTATGTTTTGAACCATTCCTGTCACACTAGTTATAGATTCCGATGCTTCACTTCCGGTTTACTGTATCCGTCTGACCATCTTATTGACGACGAAACACACAAATTGCATCGGAATTAAATACAAAAGGCACAATGCCGACTTACGTACAAGAAGACTGACTCTTATTACTGTCTATGTTTCGTAACATTCCTGTGACACTAGTTATTGATTCCGATGCCTCACTTCAGGTTCACTGTATCCCTCTGACCTTATAATTGACGATGAAACACTGAAATTCCATCGGAATTAAATGCAAAAGGTACTATGCCGACTTAAGTACAAGAAAACTGACTCTTCTTTCTGTCTGTGTTTTGAACCATTCCTGTGACACTAGTTATAGATTCCGATGCTTCACTTCAGGTTTACTGTATTCCTCTGACCTACTTATTGACGATGAAACACAGAAATTGCATCGGAATTAAAGACAAAAGCACAATGACGACATAAGTACAAGAAAACTGACTCTTTTTACAGTCTATGTTTTGAACCATACCTGTCACACTAGTTATAGATTCCGATGCTTCACTTCCGGTTTACTGTATCCCTCTGACCATCTTATTGACGACGAAACACACAAATTGCATCGGAATTAAATACAAAAGGCACAATGCCGACTTAAGTACAAGAAGACTGACTTTTATTACTGTCTATGTTTTGAACCATTCCTGTGACACTAGTTATAGATTCCGATGCTTCACTTCACGATCACTGTATCCGTCTGACATTATAATTGACGATGAAACACTGATATTCCATCGGAATTAACGACAAGAGGCACAATGCCGACTTAAGTACAAGAAAATTGACTCTTCTTACTGTCTATGATTTGAATTATTCCTGTGACACTAGTTATAGATTCCGATGCTTCACTTCAGGTTTACAGTATACCTCTGACCATCTTATTGACGATGAAACACAGAAAATGAACCAGAATTAAATAGAAAAATTAACAATGCTGACTTAAGTACAAGAAAACTAACTCTTCTTACTGTCATTGTTTTGAACCTTTCCTGTGAGACCAGTTTCAGATTCCGATGCTTCACTTCAGGTTTACTGTATCCCTTGGACCTTCTTATTGACGATGAAACACAGAAATTGCATCGGAATTAAATACAAAAGGCACAATGCCGACTTAAGTACAAGAAAACTGACTCTTCTTACTGTCTATGTTTTGAACCATTCCTGTGACTCTAGTTATAGATTCCGATGCTTCACTTCAGGTTTATTGTATGCCTCTGCCCTTCTTATTGACGATGAAACACAGAATTTGCATCGGAATTAAATACAAAAGGCACAATGCCGACTTAAGTACAAGAAAACTGACTCTTCTTACTGTCTATGTTTTGAAACATTCCTGTGACACTAGTTATAGGTTCCGATGCTTCACTTCAGGTTTACTGTATACCTCTGACCTTCTTATTGACGATTAAACACAGAAATTGAATCAGAAGTAATTAGAAAAGGCACAATGCTGGCTTAAGTACAAGAAAACTAACTCTTCTTACTGTGTATGATTTTGAACCTTTCCTGTGAGACCAGTTTCTGATTCCGATGCTTCACTTCAGGTTTACTGTTTTCCTTGGACCTTATTTTTGACGATGATACACAGAAATTGCATCGAAATTAAATACAAAAGGCAGAATGCCGACTTAAGTACAAGAAGACTGACTCTTATTACTGTCTATGTTGTAACCATTCCGGTGACACTATTTATAGATACCGATGCTTCACTTCATTTCCACTGTATCCCTCTGACCTTATAATTGACGATGAAACACTGAATTTCCATCGGAATTAAATACAAAAGGCATAATGCGCGACTTAGGTACAAGAAAACTGACTCTTCTTACTGTCTATGTATTGAACCATTCCTGTGACCCTAGTTATAGATTCCGATGCTTCACTTCAGGTTTACTGTATGCCTCTGACCTTCTTATTGACGATGAAACACAGAATTTTCATCGGAATTAAATACAAAAGGCACAATGCCGACTTAAGTACAAGAAAACTAAAGCTTCTTACTGTCTATGTTTTGAACCATTCCTGTGACACTAGTTAAAGATTCCGATGCTTCACTTCAGGATTACTGTTTCCCTCTGACCTTCTTATTGACGACGAAACACTGAGATTGCATTGGAATTAAATACAAAAGGCACAATGCCGACTTAAGTACAAGAAAACTGACTCTTCTTACTGTCTATGTTTTGAGCCATTCCTTCGACACTAGTTATGAATTACGATGCTTCACTTCACGTTCACTGTATCCCTCTGACCTTATAATTGACGATGAAACACTGATATTCCATCGGAATTAACGACAAGAGGCGCAATGCCTACTTAAGTACAAGAAAACTGACTCTTCTTACTGTCTATGTTTTGAACCATTCCTGTGACCCTAGTTATAGATTCCAATGCTTCACTTCAGGTATACTGTATCCCTTGGATCTTCGTATTGACGACGAAACACAGAAATTGCATTGGAATTAAATACAAAAGGCACAATGCCGACTTAAGTACAAGAAAACTGACTCTTCCTACTGTCTATGTTTTGAACCATTCCTGTGACACTAGTTATGGATTCCGATGCTTCACTTCAGGTTTACTGTATCGCTCTGACCTTCTTATTGACGATGGAACACAGAAATTGCATAGAATTAAATACAAAAGGCAAAATGCAGACTTAAGTACAAGAAAACTGTCTCTTCTTACTGTCTTTGTTTTGAACCATTCATGTGACACTAGTTATAGATTCCGATGCTTCACTTCAGGTTTACTGTATCCCTCTGACCTTCTTAGTGGCGATGAAACACAGAAATTGCATCGGAATTAAATACAAAAGGCACAATGCCGACTTAAGTACAAGAAAACTGACTCTTCTTACTGTCTATGTTTTGAACCATTCTTGTGACACTACTTATAGATTCCGATGCTTCACCTCAGGTTTACTGTATCCCTCTGACCTTCTTATTGACGATGAATCACAGAAATTGCATCGGAATTAAATACAAGAGGCACAATGCCGGCTTAGGTACAAGAAAAATGACTCTTTTTACCTTCTATGGTTTGAACCATTCCTGTGACACTAGTTATAGATTCCGATGCTGCACTTCAGGTTCACTGAATCCCTCTGACCTTCTTATTGACGATGAAACACAGAAATTGCATCGGAATGAAATACAAAAGGCGCAATGCCGACTTAAGTAGAAGAAAACTGACTCTTCTTACTGTCTATGTTTTGAACCATTCCTGTGACACTAGTTATAGATTCCGATAGTTCACTTCAGGTTTGCTGTATCCCTCTGACCTTCTTATTGACGATGAAACACAGATATCGCATCGGAAATAAATGCAAAAGGCACAATGCCGACTTAAGTTCAAGAAAATTGACTCTTCTTACAGTCTATGCTTTGAACCATTCCTGTGACACTAGTTATTGATTCCGATGCTTCACTTCAGGTTTACTGTATCCCTCTGACCTTCTTGTTGACGATGAAACGCAGATATTGCAGCGGAATTAAATGCAAAAGGCAAAATGCAGACTTAAGTACAAGAAAACTGACTCTTCTTACTGTGTTTGCTTTTTAACCATTCCTGTGACACTAGTTATCTATTCCGATGCTTCACTTCAGGTTTACTGTATCGCTCTGACCTTCTTATTGACGATGAAACACAGAAATTGCATCGGAATTAAATACAAAAGGCACAATGCCGAATTGAGTACAAGAAAACTGGCTCTTCCGACTGTCTATGTTGTGAACCATTCCTGTGACACTAGTTATAGATTCCGATGCTTCACTTCAGGTTTACTGTATCCCTCTGACCGTCTTATTGACGATGTAACGCAGAAAATGCATCGGAATTATATACATAGGCACAATGCCGACTCAAGTACAAGAAGGCTGGCTCTTCTTACTGTCTATGTTTTGAACCATTCCTGTGACACTAGTTATAGATTCCGATGCTTCACTTCAGGTTTACTGTATCCCTTTGACCTTCTTATTGACGATGAAACAGAGAAATTGGATCAGAATTAAATAGAAAAGGCACAATGCCGACTTAAGTACAATAAAACTGACTCTTCTTACTGTCTATGTTCTGAAGCATTCCCGTGACACTAGTTATAGATTCCGATGCTTCACTTCAGGTTTCCAGTATCCCTCTGACCTTCTTATTGACGTTGAAACACAGAAATTGCATCGGAATTAAATACAAAAGGCACAATGCCGACTCAAGTACGAGAAGACTGGCTCTTCTTACTGTCTATTCTTTGAACCATTCCTGTGACACTATTTATAGATTCCGATGCTTCGGTTCAGGTTTACTGTATCCTTCTGACCTACTTATTGACGATGAAACACATAAATTGCATCGGAATTAAATGCATAGGCACAATGCCGACTCAATTACAAGAAGACTGGCTCTTCTTACTGTCTATGTTTTGAACCATTCCTGTGACACTAGTTATAGATTCCGATGCTTCACTTCAGGTTTGCTGTATCCCTCTGACCTTCTTATTGACGATGAAACACAGAAATTGCATCGGAATTAAATACAAAAGGCACAATGCCGACTTAAGTACAAGAACACTGACTCTTATTACTGTCTATGTTTTGAGCCTTTACTGTGACACTAGTTATAGGGTCCGATGCTTCACTACAGGTTCACTGTATCCTTCTGACCTTATAATTGACGATGAAACACTGAAATTCCATCGGAATTAAGTACAAAAGGCACAATGCCGACTTAAGTACAAGAAAACTGACTCTTCTTACTGTCTATGTTTTGAACCATTCCTGTGACATTAGTTATAGGTTCCGATGCTTCACTTCAGGTTTACTGTATACCTCTGACCTTCTTATTGACGATGAAACAGAGAAATTGAATCAGAATTAAATAGAAAAGGCACAATGCTGACTTAAGTACAAGAAAACTAACTCTTCTTACTGTCTAAGTTTTGAACCTTTCCTGTGAGACCAGTTTCAGATTCCGATGCTCCACTTCAGGTTTACTGTATCCCTTAGACCTTCTTATTGACGATGAAAGAAAGAAATTGCATTGGAATTAAATACAAAAGTCACAACGCCGACTTAAGTACAAGAAAACTGACTCTTCTTACTGTCTATGATTTCAACATTTCCTGTGAGACCAGTTTTAGATCCCGATGCTTCACTATAAGTTTACTGTATCTCTTGGACCTTCTTATTGACGATGAAACACAGAAATTGCATCGGAATTAAATAGAAAAGGCACAATGCGGACTTAAGTACAAGAAAACTGACTCTTCTTACTGTGTATTTCTTGAACCATTCCTGTGACACTAGTTATGGATTGCTATGCTTCACTTCAGGTATATTGTATCTCTCTGACCTTCTTATTGACGATGAAACACAGAAATTGCATCGGAATTAAATACAGAAGGCACAATGCCGACTCAAGTACAAGAAGACCGGCTCTTCTTACTGTCGATGTTTTGAAACTTTCCTGTGAGACCGGTTTTTTATTCCAATGCTTCACTTCAGGTTTACTGTATCCCTTGGAACTTCTTATTGACGACGAAACACAGAAATTGCATCGGAATTAAATAGAAAAGGCACAATGCCGACTTAAGTACAAGAAAACTGACTCTTCTTACTGTCTATGTTTTGAAGCATTCCTGTGACACTAGTTATGGATTCCGATGCTTCACTTCAGGTTTACTGTATCGCTCTGACCTTCTTATTGACGATGAAACACAGAAATGGCATCGGAATTAAATACAAAATGCACAATGCCGACTTAAGTACAAGAAAACTGACTCTTCTTACTGTCTATGTTTTGAACCATTCCTGTGAAACTAGTTATAGATTCCGATAGTTCACTTCAGGTTTGCTGTATCCCTCTGACCTTCTTATTGACGATGAAAGACAGATATTGCATCGGAATTAAATACAAAAGGCACAATGCCGACTTAAGTGCAAGAAAAGTGACTCTTCTTACTGTCTATGTTTTGAACCATTCCTGTGACACTAGTTATCGGTTCCGATGCATCACTTCAGATTTACTGTATCCCTTGGACCTTCTTATTGACGATGAAACACCGAAATTGCATCAAAAATTAAATACAAAAGGCACAATGCCGACTTAAGTACAGGAAGACTGACTCTTCTTACTGACTATGCTTTGAACATTTCCTGTGAGACCAGTTTTAGATTCTGATGCTTCACTATGTGTTTACTGTATCCCTTATACCTTCGTATTGACGATGAAACACAGAAATTGCATCGGAATTAAATAGAACAGCACAATGCGGACGTAGTACAAGAAAACTGACTCTTCTTACTGTGTATGTTTTGAACCATTCCTGTGACACTAGTTATAGATTCCAATGCTTCACTATAGGTAAACTGTATCTCTCTGACCTTCTTATTGAAGATGAAACACAGAAATTGCATCGGAATTAAATACAAAAGGCACAATGCCGACTCAAGTACAAGAAAGCTGACTCTTTTTACTGTGTTTGTTTTTAACCATTCCTGTGATACTAGTTATCAATTCCGATGCTTCACTTCAGGTTTACTGTATCCCTCTGACCTTCGTATTGACGATGAAACACAGAAATTGCAGCGGAATTAAATACAAAAGGCAAAATGCAGACTTAAGTACAAGAAAACTGACTCTTCTTACTGTGTTTGTTTTTAACCATTCCTGTGATACTAGTTATCAATTCCGATGCTTCACTTCAGGTTTACCGTATCGCTCTGACCTTCTTATTGACGATGAAACACAGAAATTGCATCGGAATTAAATACAAAAGGCACAATGCCGAATTAAGTACAAGAAAACTGGCTCTTCCGACTGTCTATGTTGTGAACCATTCCTGTGACACTAGATATAGATTCCGATGCTTCACTTCAGGTTTGCTGTATCCCTCTGACCGTCTTATTGACGATGTAACACAGAAAATGCATCGGAATTATATACATAGGCACAATGCCGACTCAAGTACAAGAAGACTGTCTCTTCTTACTGTCTATGTTTTGAACCATTCCTGTGACACTAGTTATAGATTCCGATGCTTCACTTCAGGTTAACTGTATCCCTCTGACCTTCTTATTGACGATGAAACAGAGAAATTGGATCAGAATTAAATAGAAAAGGGACAATGTCGACTTAAGTACAATAAAACTGACTCTTCTTACTGTCTATGTTTTGAAGCATTCCCGTAACACTAGTTATAGATCCCGATGCTTCACGTCAGGTTTCCAGTATCCCTCTGACCTTCTTATTGACGTTGAAACAC
Organism: Schistocerca piceifrons; assembly: GCF_021461385.2. Lineage (NCBI taxonomy): Eukaryota > Metazoa > Arthropoda > Insecta > Orthoptera > Acrididae > Schistocerca > Schistocerca piceifrons. Next base: position 14,657 of record NW_025727884.1, read on the forward strand.
AGAAATTGCATCGGAATTAAATACAAAAGGCACAATGCCGACTCAAGTACAAGAAGACTGGCTCTTCTTACTGTCTATGCTTTGAACCATTCCTGTGACACTATTTATAGATTCCGATGCTTCACGTCAGGTTTCCAGTATCCCTCTGACCTTCTTATTGACGTTGAAACACAGAAATTTGAATCGGAATTAAATACAAAAGGCACAATGCCAACACAAGTACAAGAAGAATGGCTCTTCCTACTGTCTATGCTTTGAACCATTCCTGTGACACTATTTATAGATTCCGATGCTTCACTTAAGGTTTACTGTATCCCTCTGACCTTCTTATTGACGATGAAACACATAAATTGCACCGGAATTAAATACATAGGCTCAATGCCGACTCAATTACAAGCAGACTGCCTCTTCTTACTGTCTATGATTTGTACCATTCCTGTGACACTAGTTATAGATTCCGATGCTTCACTTCAGGTTTACTGTATGCCTCTGACCTACTTATTGACGATGAAACACAGAATTTGCATCGGACTTAAATAGAAAAGGCACAATGCCGACTTAAGTACAAGAAAACTGACGCTTCTTACTGTCTATGATTTGAACCATTTCTGTGACACTAGTTATAGATTCCGATGCTTCACTTCAGGTTCACTGTATCCCTCTGTCCTTCTTATTGACGATGAAACACAGAAATTGCATCGGTATTAAATACAAAAGGCACAATGCCGACTTAAGTACAAGAAGACTGACTCTTATTACTGTCTATGTTTTGAACCTATACTGTGACACTAGTTATAGGTTCCGATGCTTCACTTCAGGTTCACTGTATCCCTCTGACCTTATAATTGACGATGAAACACTGACATTCCATCGGAATTAAGTACAAAAGGCACAATGCCGACTTAAGTACAAGAAAACTGACTCTTCTACTGTCTATGTTTTGAACCATTCCTGTGACACTAATTATAGGTTCCGATGCTTCACTTCAGGTTTACTGTGTACCTCTGACCTTCTTATTGACGATGAAACAGAGAAATTGAATCAGAATTAAATAGAAAAGGCACAATGCTGACTTAAGTACAAGAAAACTAACTCTTCTTACTGTCTAAGTTTTGAACCTTTCCTGTGAGACGAGTTTCAGATTCCGATGCTCCACTTCAGGTTTACTGTATCCCTTGGACCTTGTTATTGACGATGAAACACAGAAATTGCATCGGAATTAAATAGAAAAGGCACAATGCGGACTTAAGTACAAGAAAACTGACTCTTCTTACTGTGTATGTTTTCAACCATTCCTGTGACACTAGTTATAGATTCCGATGCTTCATTTCAGGTATACTGTATCTCTCTGACCTTCTTATTGACGATGAAACACAGAAATTGCATCGGAATTAAATACAAAAGGCACAATGCCGACTCAAGTACAAGAAGACTGGCTCTTCTTACTGTCGATGTTTTGAAACTTTCCTGTGAGACCGGTTTTTGATTCCAATGCTTCACTTCAAGTTTACTGTATCCCTTGGAACTTCTTATTGACGACTAAACACAGATATTGCATCGGAATTAAATAGAAAAGGCACAATGCCGACTTAAGTATAAGAAAACTGACTCTTCTTACTGTCTATGATTTCAACATTTCCTGTGACACTAGTTATCGATTCCGATGCTTCACTTCAGGTTTACTGTATCGCTCTGACCTTCTTATTGACGATGAAACACAGAAATGGCATCGGAATTAAATACAAAAAGCACAATGCCGACTTAAGTACAAGAAGACTGCCTCTTATTACTGTCTATGTTTTGAACCTTCACTGTGACACTAGTTATCGATTCCGATGCATCACTTCAGGTTTACTGTATCGCTCTGACCTTATTATTGACGATGAAACACAGAAATTGCATCGGAATTAAATACAAAAGACACAATGCCGAATTAAGTACAAGACAACTGACTCTTCTTACTTTTTATGATTTGAACCATTCCTGTGACACTAGTTATCGATTCCGATGCTTCACTTCAGGTTTACTGTATCGCTCTGACCTTCGTATTGACGATGAAACACAGAATTTGAATCGGAATTAAATACAAAAGGCTTAATGCCGAATTAAGTACAAGAAAACTGACTCTTCTTACTGCCTATGTTTTGAACTATTCCTGTGATACTAGTTATAGATTCCGATGCTTCACTTCAGGTTTACTGTATCCCTCTGACCTTCTTATTGACGATGAAACATAGAATTTGCATCGGAATTAAATACAAAAGACACAATGGCGACTCAAGTACAAGAAGACTGGCTCTTCTTACTGTCTATGTTTTGAAACTTTCCTGTGAGACCGGTTTTAGATTCCAATACATCACTTCAGGTTTACTGTATCCCTTGGATCTGCATATTGACGACCAAACACAGAAATTGCATCGGAATTAAATAGAAAAGGCACAATGCCGACTTAAGTACAAGAAAACTGACTCTTCTTAATGTCTATGTTTTGAACCATTCCTGTGACACTAGTTACACATTCTGATGCTTCACTTCATGTTTACTGTATCCCTCTGACCTTCTTATTGACGATGAAACACAGAAATTGATTCGGAATTAAATACAAAAGGCACAATGCCGACTTAAGTACAAGAAATCTGACTCTTCTTACTGTTTATGTTTTCAACCATTCCTGTGACACTAGTTATCGATTCCGATGCTTCACTTCAGGTTTACTGTATCGCTCTGACCTTCTTATTGACGATGAAACAAAGAAATTGCATCGGAATTAAATACAAAAGGCACAATGCCGAATTAAGTACAAGAAAACTGACTCTTCATAGTGCCTATGTTTTAAACTATTCCTGTGACACTAGTTATAGATTCCGATGCTTCACTTCAGGTTTACTGTATCCCTCTGACCTTCTTATTGACGATGAAACACAGACATTGCATCAGAATTAACCCTGCTGTTCTGTTCACTTTTACTTGACATATATACTGTTCGGGTCAATATGACCCGACATATCAAAATGCTTTAGAAACATAAATTTTGGTACAGTTTTAGCTATCGACATTGTTGTTCTATTCCAGTACCTTGTTAGTAATAATAATAATAATAATAATAATAATAATAATGGTAATAATAATAATAATAACAATGCATACAACTTTATTGAGGGATATTTTTCATTTAAATATGCACATAAATTTGAAACAACAGACAGTTTCCATTACAGGCATTCAACTTAGAAAGCACTACAGTTTTTCCATACTTCTATTCTTATTGTTGACAGTTTAGACGTAAGTATTGACATTTTCTAACAACAGACAGTTGTCATTACAGATATTCATCTTAGAGCACACTACAGTACAGAACACACTACAGTTTTTTTATTACATTCCAACATAGAAAGCACTACAACTTTAGAATCCTCTCTTCTTACTGATTGTAGTTTAGGCACAAGTATTCACATAAATTTGAAACAACAGAATTTTCAATACAATCATCTTATAAAATACTACAGTTCTTTTCTTACTGCTTGCACTGTGGACACAAGTAGGTTACATGTTTCTTGCAAATATGTTTACTACATTTTCCACACACCATGTTTGTTTTATTGTCATTACTTGATGGACAGAACTTACAGCGTGCACGTTTTGTAGATTTTCTTGTTGTTACCGATTCTGACACACCACCCACATCATTCGGGTTTTGGATGCTTGTGACCATTCTCAAAGAATCTTCTGTTCTTGGGAAATGCGTTCTTGATGCAATATGTTCTTTTATCAGTGACTTTCCAAGTTCCTCCAAGAATATTCTCCTTCTAGTCAATTTGCTTGCATTCCAATTAGGGTCAACCGAAATCCACAAAACGTATGCATTATAAGCAGAAACATCAAGAATATTGTAGAAAACTATCATTGGCCACCTATTACTTTTTCGTTTGCATGTATATGTACCTAATAACTGATCAAGCGTGTCTACAGCACCTTTGGTTGAATTATAGTCCAAAATCATTTTTGGCTTCTTATCAGCCCTGTCACTGATTTCCGCATCATGGTGGAGAGTGCTCATAAGTACAACATTCTTGTGTCTCTTAGGAATATAATTAACCACAGTAGTGTCATTTGTGAAGTAAAATGAAGAGCTGTGTACCTCCTTGTTGGTCATTTTGTGTGGAAGCTCCGGCTTATTTTTCCGTATAGTTCCCAACATAGTCAATTTCCTTTTCAGAAGCAGCTGCCCCAAATTGTACGACGTAAAAAAGTTGTCACACGTGATATTCTGACCACGTAACTCAGAAGTGAGATCAGATACCACCCTCATTCCCTGATTTCTTTCTGGTGCCGCTCCACTCACCTTTCCTGTATAAATTTGGGCTTTCAGTACGTATGAAGTTTTGCTGTCACACATGGTCCATATTTTGATCCCATATTTTGCCGGTTTACTTGGGATATACTGCTTGAATGGACAGCGACCTCTAAATGCTACTAACTGCTCGTCAACAGTAACATTTTCTCCTGGATTATACAGTTTAGGAAGGACCTCTACCCACTTCTCCCAAATACTACGAATTGCGGCAAGTTTGTCAGTACGTCGTCTTTCCTCTCTAGTAGATTTCTTGTCAAATCGCAGGACACGTGATATCTTACAGAATGTTTCATGAGACATGGTTGCTCGAAATATGTTTCGCCCAGTATCTTTATCCCACAAACTTTTTGTAGACTCCCCATGAGATCGATATACACCCGCTAGGAGTAAGAGTCCTAAGTATGCATGGAAAACAGAACCATCAATATCTGTCCACTGTTCACCATAAACTCGCTGCCCTTCAATATTTGTCATCTCTATTATTTCATTTTGAAGCGCTGTGTGAAATACTGCTTCAAATGAACATTTTACATCAGATATTCTGCTGACTGCATACCTGGTAACTCCTGGGGTACTCTTGATGATGTTCGAAGCTGGTAGGCGACCATGTTGTGCTGGTGGATGCAACTGCCATTCTATATTCCCATTTTTAGAAAGAAAAGTCTCTACACTATTTTGTATGGGCTGTGGACTGTCGTAACTGTCATCGGAACACTCGCTTTCAGATGCATTGCTGATGTGATCTTCAAACTCAGAAAGTGATCCTTCATCTGGTGAGGCATTTACTATTTCTTCCAACTCACGATCATTCAATGGTCTCATCGCCATGGTGTCACAAGTCAAACTGGGCAGAAACAAAGCATTCCAATTATTGAGAACTGCCAATTATTATTTCCTGGGGAAAGCAACAAACAAGCCCATTGTTGTGAACGCATGGAGCTTTAGGTGATTGTTGAGAGTAAGTTGGAATGATGCAGTCACTATTCCCACACAACACAACAAAAATAATTTTCGCCATTTCCAGATTTTAGAAATAAATACGAGTTACACTAAACATATTTGTGTCGGGTCATTATGACCCGAACATTACATATGCAACTATTACAGTTGAAGCCCAAACTTCTTAAACTTTTTTAAAACCTTTTAAAACACATGCTGCTCATCCATTTTCAGACAAAGTCACAAAGTTTCATAAATATATATTGGTATTTACATAATGTAAAATAACGTTCATATTCGTTTCGGGTCATATAGACCCGAACAGAACAGCAGGGTTAAATACAAAAGGCACAATGCCGATTCAAGTACAAGAAGACTGGCTCTTCCGTATATCTATGTTTTGAACCATTCCTGTGACACTACTTATAGATTCCGATGCTTCACTTCTCGTTTACTGTATCTCTCTGACCTTCTTATTGACGATGAACCAGAGAAATTGCATCAGAATTAAATAGAAAAGGCACTATGTCGACTTAAGTACAAGAAAACTGACTCTTCTTACTGTCTATGTTTTGAAGCATTCCAGTGACACTAGTTATAGATTCCGATGCTTCACTACAGGTTTCCGGTATCCCTCTGACCTTCTTATTGACGATGAAACCCAGAAATGGAATCGGAATTAAATACAAAAGCACAATGTCGACTTAAGTACAAGAGAACTGACTCTTCCTTCTGTCTATGCTTTGAACCATTCCTGTGACACTAGTTATAGATTCCGATGCTTCACTTTGGGTTTACTGTATCCCACTGACCTTCTTATTGACGATGAAACACAGAAATTGCATCGGAATTAAATACAAAAGGCACAATGCCGACTCAAGCACATGAAGACTGGCTCTTCTTACTGTCTATGCTTTGAACCATTCCTGTGACACTAGTTACAGATTCCGATGCTTCACTTCAGGTATACTGTATCCCTCTGACCTTCTTATTGACGATGAAACACAGAAATTGTATCGGAATTAAATACATAGGCACAATGCCGACTCAATTACAAGAACACTGGCTCTTCTTACTGTTTATGTTTTGAACCAGTCCTGTGACACTAGTTATAGATTCCGATGCTTCACTTCAGGTTTGCTGTATCCCTCTGACCGTCCTATTGACGATGAAACACAGAAATTGCATCGGAATTAAATACAAAAGGCACAATGCCAACTAAAGTACAAGAAAACTGACTCTTCTTACTGTCTATGTTTTGAACCATTCCTGTGACTCTAGTTACAGATTCCGATGCTTCACTTCAGGTTTACTGTATGCCTCTGCCCTTTTTATTGACGATGAAACACAGAATTTGCATCGGAATTAAATACAAAAGGCACAATGCCGACTTAAGTACACGAAAACTGACTCTTTTTACTGTCTATGTTTTGAACCAATCCTGTGACACTAGTTATAGATTCCGATGCTTCACTTCAGGTATACTGTATCTCTCTGACCGTCTTATTGACGATGAAACACAGAAATTGCATCGGAATTAAATACAAAAGGCACAATGCCGACTCAAATACAAGAAGACTGGCTCTTCTTACTGTCGATGTTTTGAAACATTCCTGTGAGACCGGTTTTTGATTCCAATGCTTCACTTCAAGTTTACTGTATCCCTTGGAACTTCTTATTGACGACTACACACAGATATTGCATCGGAATTAAATAGAAAAGGCACAATGCCGACTTAAGTATAAGAAAACTGACTCTTCTTACTGTCTATGTTTTGAATCATTTCTGTGACACTAGTTATCGATTCCGATGCTTCACTTCAGGTTTACTGTATCGCTCTGACCTTCTTATTGACGATGAAACACAGAAATGGCATCGGAATTAAATACAAAAAGCACAATGCCGACTTAAGTACAAGAAGACTGCCTCTTATTACTGTCTATGTTTTGAACCTTCACTGTGACACTAGTTATCGATTCCGAAGCATCACTTCAGGTTTACTGTATCGCTCTGACCTTATTATTGACGATGAAACACAGAAATTGCATCCGAATTAAATACAAAAGACACAATGACGAATTAAGTACAAGAAAACTGACTCTTCTTACTTTTTATGATTTGAACCATTCCTGTGACACTAGTTATCGATTTCGATGCTTCACTTCAGGTTTACTGTATCGCTCTGACCTTCTTATTGACGATGAAACACAGAATTTGCATCGGAATTGAATACAAAAGGCTTAATGCCGAATTAAGTACAAGAAAACTGACTCTTCTTACTGCCTATGTTTTGAACTATTCCTGTGATACTAGTTATAGATTCCGATGCTTCACTTCAGGTTTACTGTATCCCTCTGACCTTCTTATTACGATGAAACATAGAATTTGCATCGGAATTAAATACAAAAGACACAATGGCGACTCAAGTACAAGAAGACTGGCTCTTCTTACTGTCTATGTTTTGAAACTTTCCTGTGAGACCGGTTTTAGATTCCAATACTTCACTTCAGGTTTACTGTATCCCTTGGATCTGCATATTGACGACGAAACACAGAAATTGCATCGGAATTAAATAGAAAAGGCACAATGCCGACTTAAGTACAAGTAAACTGACTCTTCTTATTGTCTATGTTTTGAACCATTCCTGTGACACTAGTTACACATTCTGATGCTTCACTTCATTTTTACTGTATCCCTCTGACCTTCTTATTGACGATGAAACACAGAAATTGATTCGGAATTAAATACAAAAGGCACAATGCCGACTTAAGTACAAGAAATCTGACTCTTCTTACTGTTTATGTTTTCAACCATTCCTGTGACACTAGTTATCGATTCCGATGCTTCACTTCAGGTTTACTGTATCGCTCTGACCTTCTTATTGACGATGAAACACAGAAATTGCATCGGAATTAAATACAAAAGGCACAATGCCGAATTAAGTACAAGAAAACTGACTCTTCATAGTGCCTATGTTTTAAACTATTCCTGTGACACTAGTTATAGATTCCGATGCTTCACTTCAGGTTTACTGTATCCCTCTGACCTTCTTGTTGACGATGAAACCCAGAAATGGAATCGGAATTAAATACAAAAGCACAATGTCGACTTAAGTACAAGAGAACTGACTCTTCCTTCTGTCTATGCTTTGAACCATTCCTGTGACACTAGTTATAGATTCCGATGCTTCACTTCAGGTTTGCTGTATCCCTCTGACCGTCCTATTGACGATGAAACACAGAAATTGCATCGGAATTAAATACAAAGGGCACAATGCCAACTAGAGTACAAGAAAACTGACTCTTCTTACTGTCTATGTTTTGAACCATTCCTGTGACTCTAGTGACAGATTCCGATGCTTCACTTCAGGTTTACTGTATGCCTCTGCCCTTTTTATTGACGATGAAACACAGAATTTGCATCGGAATTAAATACAAAAGGCACAATGCCGACTTAAGTACACGAAAACTGACTCTTTTTACTGTCTATGTTTTGAACCATTCCTGTGACACTAGTTATAGATTCCGATGCTTCACTTCAGGTTTACTGTATACCTATGACCTTCTTATTGACGATGAAACACAGAAATTGCATCGGAATTAAACACAAAAGACACAATGCCGAATTAAGTACAAGAAAACATACTCTTCTTACTGTTTATGTTTTGAACCATTCCTGTGACACTAGTTTTCGATTCCGATGCTTCCCTTCAGGTTTACTGTATCGCTCTGACCTTCTTATTGACGATGAAACACAGAATTTGCATCGCAATTAAATACAAAAGGCACAATGCCGAATTAAGTACAAGAAAACTGACTCTTCTTACTGCCTATGTTTTGAACTATTCCTGTGACACTAGTTATAGATTCCGATGCTTCACTTCAGGTTTACTGTATCCCTCTGACCTTCTTATTGACGATGAAACACAGAATTTGCATCGGAATTAAATACAAAAGGCACAATGCCGACTCAAGTACAAGAAGACTGGCTCTTCTTACTGTCTATGTTTTGAAACTTTCCTGTGAGACCGGTTTTAGATTCCAATGCTTCACTTCAGGTTTACTGTATACCTTGGATCTGCATATTGACGACGAAACACAGAAATTGCATCGGAATTAAATAGAAAAGGCACAATGCCGACTTAAGTACAAGAAAACTGACTCTTCTTACTGTCTATGTTTTGAACCATTCCTGTGACACTAGTTACACATTCAGATGCTTCACTTCATGTTTACTGTATCCCTCTGACCTTCTTATTGACGATGAAACACAGAAATTGATTCGGAATTAAATACAAAAGGCACAATGCCGACTTAAGTACAAGAAATCTGACTCTTCTTACTGTTTATGTTTTCAACCATTCCTGTGACACTAGTTATCGATTCCGATGCTTCACTTCAGGTTTACTGTATCGCTCTGACATTCTTATTGACGATGAAACACAGAAATTGCATCGGAATTAAATACAAAAGGAACAATGCCGAATTAAGAACAAGAAAATTGACTCTTCATACTGCCTATGTTTTAAACTATTCCTGTGACACTAGTTATAGATTCCGTTGCTTCACTTCAGGTTTACTGTATCCCTCTGACCTTCTTATTGACGATGAAACACAGAAATAGCATCAGAATTAAATACAAAAGGCACAATGCTGATTCAAGTACAAGAAGACTGGCTCTTCCGAATATCTATGTTTTGAACCATTCCTGGGACACTACTTATAGATTCCGATGCTTCAATTCACGTTTACTGTATCCCTCTGACCTTCTTATTGACGATGAAACAGAGAAATTGCATCAGAATTAAATAGAAAAGGCACTATGTCGACTTAAGTACAATAAAACTGACTCTTCTTACTGATTATGTTTTGAAGCATTCCCGTGACACTAGGTATAGATTCCGATGCTTCACTTCAGGTTTCCGGTATCCCTCTGACCTTCTTATTGACGATGAAACCCAGAAATGGCATCGGAATTAAATACAAAAGCACAATGTCGACTTAAGTACAAGAGAACTGACTCTTCCTTCTGTCTATGTTTTGAACCATTCCTGTGACACTAGTTATAGATTCCGATGCTTCACTTCGGGTTTATTGTATCCCACTGACCTTCTTATTGATGATGAAACACAGAAATTGCATCGGAATTAAATACAAAAGGCTTAATGCCGAATTAAGTACAAGAAAACTGCCTCTTCTTGCTGCCTATGTTTTGAACTATTCCTGTGATACTAGTTATAGATTCCGATGCTTCACTTCAGGTTTACTGTATCCCTCTGACCTTCTTATTGACGATGAAACATAGAATTTGCATCGGAATTAAATACAAAAGGCACAATGGCGACTCAAGTACAAGAAGACTGGCTCTTCTTACTGTCTATGTTTTGAAACTTTCCTGTGAGACTGGTTTTAGATTCCAATACTTCACTTCAGGTTTACTGTATCCCTTGGATCTGCATATTGACGACGAAACACAGAAATTGCATCGGAATTAAATAGAAAAGGCACAATGCCGACTTAAGTACAAGAAAACTGACACTTCTTAATGTCTATGTTTTGAACCATTCCTGTGACACTAGTTACACATTCTGATGCTTCACTTCATGTTTACTGTATCCCTCTGACCTTCTTATTGACGATGAAACACAGAAATTGCATCGGAATTAAATACAAAAGGCACAATGCCAACTAAAGTACAAGAAAACTGACTCTTCTTACTGTCTATGTTTTGAACCATTCCTGTGACTCTAGTTACAGATTCCGATGCTTCACTTCAGGTTTACTGTATGCCTCTGCCCTTTTTATTGACGATGAAACACAGAATTTGCATCGGAATTAAATACATAAGGCACAATGCCGACTTAAGTACACGAAAACTGACTCTTTTTACTGTCTATGTTTTGAATCATTCCTGTGACACTAGTTATAGATTCCGATGCTTCACTTCAGGTTTACTGTATACCTATGACCTTCTTATTGACGATGAAACACAGAAATTGCATCGGAATTAAATGCAAAAGACACAATGCCGAATTAAGTACAAGAAAACTGACTCTTCTTACTGCCTATGTTTTGAAGTATTCCTGTGACACTAGTTATGGATTCCGATGCTTCACTTCAGGTTTACTGTATCCCTCTGACCTTCTTATTGACGATGAAACACAGAAATTGTATCGGAATTAAATACATAGGCACAATGCCGACTCAATTACAAGAAGACTGGCTCTTCTTACTGTTTATGTTTTGAACCAGTCCTGTGACACTAGTTATAGATTCCGATGCTTCACTTCAGGTTTGCTGTATCACTCTGACCGTCCTATTGACGATGAAACACAGAAATTGCATCGGAATTAAATACAAAAGGCACAATGCCAACTAAAGTACAAGAAAACTGACTCTTCTTACTGTCTATGTTTTGAACCATTCCTGTGACTCTAGTTACAGATTCCGATGCTTCACTTCAGGTTTACTGTATGCCTCTGCCCTTTTTATTGACGATGAAACACAGAATTTGCATCGGAATTAAATACATAAGGCACAATGCCGACTTAAGTACACGAAAACTGACTCTTTTTACTGTCTATGTTTTGAATCATTCCTGTGACACTAGTTATAGATTCCGATGCTTCACTTCAGGTTTACTGTATACCTATGACCTTCTTATTGACGATGAAACACAGAAATTGCATCGGAATTAAATGCAAAAGACACAATGCCGAATTAAGTACAAGAAAACATACTCTTCTTACTGTTTATGTTTTGAACCATTCCTGTGACACTAGTTTTCGATTCCGATGCTTCACTTCAGGTTTACTGTATCGCTCTGACCTTCTTATTGACGATGAAACACAGAATTTGCATCGGAATTAAATACAAAAGGCACAATGCCGAATTAAGTACAAGAAAACTGACTCTTCTTACTGCCTATGTTTTGAAGTATTCCTGTGACACTAGTTATAGATTCCGATGCTTCACTTCAGGTTTACTGTATCCCTCTGACCTTCATATTGACGATGAAACACAGAATTTGCATCGGAATTAAATACAAAAGGCACAATGCCGACTCAAGTACAAGAAGACTGGCTCTTCTTACTGTCTATGTTTTGAAACTTTCCTGTGAGACCGGTTTTAGATTCCAATGCTTCACTTCAGGTTTACTGTATACCTTGGATCTGCATATTGACGACGAAACACAGAAATTGCATCGGAATTAAATACAAAAGGCACAATGCCGACTTAAGTACAAGAAAACTGACTCTTCTTACGGTCTATGTTTTGAATCATTCCTGTGACACTAGTTACACATTCAGATGCTTCACTTCATGTTTAATGTATCCCTCTGACCTTCTTATTGACGATGAAACACAGAAATTGATTCGGAATTAAATACAAAAGGCACAATGCCGACGTAAGTACAAGAAATCTGACTCTTCTTACTGTTTATGTTTTCAACCATTCCTGTGACACTAGTTATCGATTCCGATGCTTCACTTCAGGTTTACTGTATCGCTCTGACATTCTTATTGACGATGAAACACAGAAATTGCATCGGAATTAAATACAAAAGGAACAATACCGAATTAAGTACCAGAAAAGTGACTCTTCATACTGCCTATGTTTTAAACTATTCCTGTGACACTAGTTATAGATTCCGTTGCTTCACTTCAGGTTTACTGTATCCCTCTGACCCTCTTATTGACGATGAAACACAGAAATTGCATCAGAATTAAATACAAAAGGCACAATGCTGATTCAAGTACAAGAAGACTGGCTCTTCCGAATATCTATGTTTTGAAAAATTCCTGTGACACTACTTATAGATTCCGATGCTTCAATTCACGTTTACTGTATCCCTCTGACCTTCTTATTGACGATGAAACAGAGAAATTGCATCAGAATTAAATAGAAAAGGCACTATGTCGAATTAAGTACAAGAAAACTGACTCTTCTTACTGATTATGTTTTGAAGCATTCTCGTGATACTAGGTATAGATTCCGATGCTTCACTTCAGGTTTCCGGTATCCCTCTGACCTTCTTATTGACGATGAAACCCAGAAATGGCATCGGAATTAAATACAAAAGCACAATGTCGACTTAAGTACAAGAGAACTGACTCTTCCTTCTGTCTATGTTTTGAACCATTCCTGTGACACTAGTTATAGATTCCGATGCTTCACTTCGGGTTTACTGTATCCCACTGACCTTCTTATTGATGATGAAACACAGAAATTGCATCGGAATTAAATACAAAAGGCACAATGCCGACTCAGGTACAAGAGGACTGGCTCTTCTTACTGTCTATGCTTTGAACCATTCCTGTGACACTAGTTACAGATTCCGATGCTTCACTTTAGGTATACTGTATCCCTCTGACCTTCTTATTGACGATGAAACACAGAAATTGCATCGGAATTAAATACAAGGGCACAATGCCGACTCAATTACAAGAAGACTGGCTCTTCTTACTGTCTATGTTTTGAACCATTCCTGTGACACTGGTTATAGATTCCGATGCTTCACTTCAGGTTTGCTGTATCCCTCTGACCATCTTATTGACGATGAAACACAGAAATTGCATCGGAATTAAATACAAAAGGCACAATGCCAACTAAAGTACAAGAAAACTGACTCTTCTTACCGTCTATGTTTTGAACCATTCCTGTGACTCTACTTATAGATTCCGATGCTTCACTTCAGGTTTACTGTATGCCTCTGCCCTTTTTATTGACGATGAAACACAGAATTTGCATCGGAATTAAATACAAAAGGCACAATGCCGACTTAAGAACACGAAAACTGACTCTTTTTACTGTCTATGTTTTAACCATTCCTGTGAGACTAGTTATAGATTCCGATGCTTCACTTCAGGTTTACTGTATACCTCTGTCCTTCTTATTGACGATTAAACACAGAAATTGAATCAGAATTAATTAGAAAAGGCACAATGCTGACTTAAGTACAAGAAAACTAACTCTTCTTACTGTGTATTTTGTTGAACCTATCCTGTGAGACCAGTTTCAGATTCCGATGCTTCACTTTAGGTTTACTGTATCCTTTGGACCATCTTATTGACAATGATACACAGAAATTGCATCGGAATTAAATACAAAAGGCACAATGCCGACATAAGTACAAGAAGACTGACTCTTATTACTGTCTATGTTTTAACCATTCCTGTGACACTAGTTATAGATTCCGATGCTTCACTTCATTTTCACTGTATCCCTCTGAAATTATAATTGACGATGAAACACTGAAATTCCATCGGAATTAAATACAAAAGGCATAATGCGCGACTTAAGTACAAGAAAACTGACTCTTCTTACTGACTATGTTTTGAACCATTCCTGTGACCCTAGTTATAGATTCCGATGCTTCACTTCAGGTTTACTGTATGCCTCTGACCTTCTTATTGACGATGAAACACAGAATTTGCATCGGAATTAAATACAAAAGGCACAATGCCGACTTAAGTACAAGAAATCTAACGCTTCTTACTGTCTTTGTTTTGAACCATTCCTGTGACACTAGTTAAAGATTCCGATGCTTCACTTCAGGTTTACTGTTTTCCTCTGACCTTCTTATTGACAATGAAACACATAAATTGCATCGGAATTAAATAGAAAAGGCACAATGCCGACTTAAGTACAAGAAAACTGACTCTTCTTACTGTCTATGTTTTGAACCATTCCTGTGACACTAGTTATAGATTCCGATGCTTCACTTAAGGTATACTGTATCCCTCTGACCTTCTTATTGACGATGAAACAAAGCAATTGCATCGGAATTAAATACAAAAGGCACAATGCCGACTCAAGTACACGAAGACTGGGTCTTCTTACTGTCTATGTTTTGAAACTTTCCTGTGAGACCGGTTTTAGTTTCCGATGCTTCACTTCAGGTTTACTGTATCCCGCTGACCTTCTTATTGACGATGAAACACAGAAATTGCATCGGAATTAAATACTAAAGGCACAATGCCGACTTATGTACAGAAAACTGGCTCTTTTTACTGTCTATGTTTTGAACCATTCCTGTGACACTAGTTACAGATTCCGATGCTTCACTTCAGGTTTACTGTATCCCTCTGACCTTCTTATTGATGATGAAGCACAGAAATTGCATCGGAATTAAAAACAAAAGCAAAACGCAGACTTAAGTACAAGAAAACTGACTCTTCTTACTGCCTTTGCTTTGAACCATCCCTGTGACACTAGTTATAGATTTCGATGCTTCACTTCTGGTTTACAGTATCCCTCTGACCTTCTTATTGACGATGAAACACAGAAATTGCATCGGAATTAAATACAAAAGGCACAATGCCGACTTAAGTACAAGAAGACTGACTCTTCCTACTGTCAATGCTTTGAACCTTTCCTGTGAGACCGGTTTTAGATTTCGATGCTTCACTTCAGCTTCCCGTATCCCTCTCCCCTTCTTATTGACGATGGAACATAGATATTGCATCGGGATTAAATACAAAAGGCGCAATGCCGACTTAAGTACAAGAAAACGGACTCTTCTTACTGTCTTTATTTTGAACCATTCCAGTGACACTAGTTATAGATTCTTATGCTTCACTTCAGGTTTACTGTATCCCTCTGACCTTCTTATTGACGATGAAACACAGAAAGTACATCGGAAACAAACTCAAAATCCACAATGCCGACTTAATTACAAGAAAACGGGCTCCTCTTACTGTCTATGCTTTGAACCATTCCTGTGGCACTAGTTATAGTTTCCGATGCTTTACTTCAAGTTTACTGTATTACTCTGACCTTCGTATGGACGATGAAAACCAGAAATTGCATCGGAATTAAATACAAAATGAACAACACCGACTCAAGTACAAGAAGACTGTCTCTTCTTACTGTCTATGTTTTGAACCTTTCCTGTGTGACCGGTTTTAGATTCCGATGCTTCACTTCAGGTTTACTGTATCCCGTGGACCTTCTTATTGACGACGAAGAGAAGAAATTGCTATGGAATAGAATACAAAAGGCACAATGGCGACTTAAGTACAAGAAAACTGACACTTCTTACTGTCTATGCTTTGAACCATTCCTATGACACTACTTATAGATTCTGATGCTTCACTTCAGTTTTACTGTATCCCTCTGACCTTCTTATTAACGATGAAACACACAAATTGCATCGGAATTACATAGAAAAGGCACAATGCCGACTTAAGTACAAGAAAACGGACTCTTCTTACTGTCTATGTTTTGAACCATTCCTGTGACACTAGTTATAGATTCCGATGCTTCACTTCAGGTTTACTGTATCCCTCTGACCTTCTTATTGACGATGAAACACAGAAAGTGCATCTGAATTAAACTCAAAAGGCACAATGCCGACTTAATTACATGAAAACGGGCTCTTCTTACTTTCTATGTTTTGAACCATTCCTGTGACACTAGTTATAGATTCCGATGCTTTACTTCAGGTTTACTGTATCCCTCTGACCTTCTTATGGACGATGAAACACAGATATTGCATCGGAATTAAATACAAAAGGAACAATGCCGACTCAAGTACAAGAAGACTGGCCCTTCTTACTGTCTATGTTTTGAACCTTTCCTGTGAGACCGGTTTTAGATTCCGATGCTTCACTTCAGGTTTACTGTATCCCTCTGACCTTATTGACGATGAAACACAGAAATTGCATCGGAATTAAATAGAAAAGGCACAATGCCGACTTAAGTACAAGAAAACCGACTCTTCTTACACTCTATGCTTTGAACCATTCCTGTGACACTAGTTATAGATTCCGATGCTTCACTTAAGGTTTACTGCATCCCTGTGACCTTCTTACTGACGGTGATACACAGAAATTGCATCGGGATTAAATACATAAGGCACAATGCCGACTTAAGTACAAGAAAACTGACTCTTCTTACTGTCTATGTTTGAACCAATCCTGTGACAATAGTTATAGATTCCGATGCTTCACTTCAGGTTTACTGTATCCCTCTGACCCTCTCATTGACCATAAAACACAGAAATTGCATCGGAATTAAATACAAAAGGCACAATGCAGACTTAAGTTCAAGAAAACTGACTCTTCTTACTGTCTATGTTTGAACCATTCCTGTGACACTAGTTATAGCTTCCGATGCTTCATTTCCGGTTTACTGTATAGACCTGACGTTCTTATTGACGATGAAACACAGAAATTGCATCGGAATTATATACAAAAGGCACAATGCCGACTTAAGTACAAGAAGACTGACTCCTCTTACTGTCTATGTTTTGAACCATTCCTGTGACACTAGTTATAGATTCCGATGCTTCACTTCAGGTTTACTGTAGCCCTCTGACCTTCTTGTTGACGATGAAACACAGAAATTGCTTCGGAATTATATACAGAAGGCACAATGCCGACTTAAGTACAAGTAAACTGACTCTTCTTACTGTCTATGTTTTTAACCATTCCTGTGACACTAGTTACAGATTCCGAAGCTTGACATTCGGTTTACAGTATCCCTCTGACCTTCGTATTGACGATGAAACACAGAAATTGCATCGGAATTAAATACAAAAGGCACAATGGCGACTTAAGTACAAGAAGACTGACTCTTCCTACTGTCAATGCTTTGAACCTTTCCTGTGAGACCGGTTTTAGATTTCGATGCTTCACTTCAGCTTCCCGTATCCCTCTCCCCTTCTTATTGACGATGGAACATAGATATTGCATCGGGATTAAATACAAAAGGCGCAATGCCGACTTAAGTACAAGAAAACGGACTCTTCTTACTGTCTTTATTTTGAACCATTCCAGTGACACTAGTTATAGATTCTTATGCTTCACTTCAGGTTTACTGTATCCCTCTGACCTTCTTATTGACGATGAAACACAGAAAGTACATCGGAAACAAACTCAAAATCCACAATGCCGACTTAATTACAAGAAAACGGGCTCCTCTTACTGTCTATGCTTTGAACCATTCCTGTGGCACTAGTTATAGTTTCCGATGCTTTACTTCAGGTTTACTGTATTACTCTGACCTTCGTATGGACGATGAAAACCAGAAATTGCATCGGAATTAAATACAAAATGAACAACACCGACTCAAGTACAAGAAGACTGTCTCTTCTTACTGTCTATGTTTTGAACCTTTCCTGTGTGACCGGTTTTAGATTCCGATGCTTCCCTTCAGGTTTACTGTATCCCGTGGACCTTCTTATTGACGACGAAGAGAAGAAATTGCAATGGAATAGAATACAAAAGGCACAATGGCGACTTAAGTACAAGAAAACTGACACTGCTTACTGTCTATGCTTTGAACCATTCCTATGACACTACTTATAGATTCTGATGCTTCACTTCAGTTTTACTGTATCCCTCTGACCTTCTTATTAACGATGAAACACACAAATTGCATCGGAATTACATAGAAAAGGCACAATGCCGACTTAAGTACAAGAAAACGGACTCTTCTTACTGTCTATGTTTTGAACCATTCCTGTGACACTAGTTATAGATTCCGATGCTTCACTTCAGGTTTACTGTATCCCTCTGACCTTCTTATTGACGATGAAACACAGAAAGTGCATCTGAATTAAACTCAAAAGGCACAATGCCGACTTAATTACATGAAAACGGGCTCTTCTTACTTTCTATGTTTTGAACCATTCCTGTGACACTAGTTATAGATTCCGATGCTTTACTTCAGGTTTACTGTATCCCTCTGACCTTCTTATGGACGATGAAACACAGATATTGCATCGGAATTAAATACAAAAGGAACAATGCCGACTCAAGTACAAGAAGACTGGCCTTCTTACTGTCTATGTTTTGAACCTTTCCTGTGAGACCGGTTTTAGATTCCGATGCTTCACTTCAGGTTTACTGTATCCCTCTGACCTTATTGACGATGAAACACAGAAATTGCATCGGAATTAAATAGAAAAGGCACAATGCCGACTTAAGTACAAGAAAACCGACTCTTCTTACACTCTATGTTTTGAACCATTCCTGTGACACTAGTTATAGATTCCGATGCTTCACTTAAGGTTTACTGCATCCCTGTGACCTTCTTACTGACGGTGATACACAGAAATTGCATCGGGATTAAATACATAAGGCACAATGCCGACTTAAGTACAAGAAAACTGACTCTTCTTACTGTCTATGTTTGAACCAATCCTGTGACAATAGTTATAGATTCCGATGCTTCACTTCAGGTTTACTGTATCCCTCTGACCCTCTCATTGACCATAAAACACAGAAATTGCATCGGAATTAAATACAAAAGGCACAATGCAGACTTAAGTTCAAGAAAACTGACTCTTCTTACTGTCTATGTTTGAATCATTCCTGTGACACTAGTTATAGATTCCGATGCTTCACTTCAGGTTTACTGTATTCCTCTTGCCTTCTTATTGACGCCGAAACACAGAAATAGCATCAGAATTGAATAGAATAGGCACAATGCCAACTTAGGTACAAGAAAACTAACTCTTCTTACTGTCTATGTTGTGAACCATTCCTGTGACACTAGTTATAGATTCCGATGCTTCACTTCAGGTTTACTGTATCCCTCTGACCTTCTTATTGACGATGAAACACAGAAATTGCATCGGAATTAAATACAAAAGGCACAATGCCGACGTAAGTACAAGAAGACTGACTCTTCCTACTGTCTATGTTTTAACCATTCCTATGCCACTAGTTGTAGATTCCGATACTTCACTTTAGGTTTACTGTATCCATCTGACCTTCTTGTTGAAGATGAAACACAGAAATAGCATCGGAATTAAATACAAAAGGCACAATGCCGACTTAAGTACAAGAAGACTGACTCTTCCTACTGTCTATGTTTTGAACCATTCCTGTGACACTAGTTATAGATTCCGATGCTTCACGTCAGGTTTACTGTATCTCTGTGACCTTCTTATTGACGATGAAACACAGAAATTGCTTCGGAATTATATACAGAAGGCACAATGCCGACTTAAGTAGAAGAAAACTGACTCTTCTTACTGTCTATGTTTTTAACCATTCCTATGCCACTAGTTGTAGATTCCGATACTTCACTTTAGGTTTACTGTATCCATCTGACCTTCTTGTTGAAGATGAAACACAGAAATAGCATCGGAATTAAATACAAAAGGCACAATGCCGACTTAAGTACAAGAAGACTGACTCTTCCTACTGTCTATGTTTTGAACCATTCCTGTGACACTAGTTATAGATTCCGATGCTTCACTTCAGGTTTACTGTATCCCTCTGACCTTCTTATTGACGATGAAACACAGAAATTGCCTCGGAATTAAATACAAAAGGCACAATGCCGACTTATGTACAAGAAGACCTACTCTTCTTACTGTCTACGTTTTGAACCACTCCTGCGACACTAGTTATAGATTCCGATGCTTCACTTCAGGTTTACTGTATCCCTTGGGGCTTCTTGTTGACGATGAAACACAGTAATTGCATCATTATTAAATACAAAAGGCACAATGCCGACTTAAGTACGAGAAGACTGACTCTTCTTACTGTCTACGGCTTGAACCATTCCTGTGACACTAGTTATAGATTCAGATGCTGCACTTCAGGTATACTGTATCCAGCTGACCTTCTTATTGATGATGAAGCACAGAAATTGCATCGGAGTTAAATACAAAAGGCATAATGCCGACTTCAGTACAAGAAGACTGACTCTTCTTACTGTCTATGTTTGAACCAATCCTGTGACAATAGTTATAGATTCCGATGCTTCACTTCAGGTTTACTGTAGCCCTCTGACCTTCTTGTTGACGATGAAACACAGAAATTGCTTCGGAATTATATACAGAAGGCACAATGCCGACTTAAGTACAAGTAAACTGACTCTTCTTACTGTCTATGTTTTTAACCATTCCTGTGACACTAGTTACAGATTCCGAAGCTTGACATTCGGTTTACAGTATCCCTCTGACCTTCGTATTGACGATGAAACACAGAAATTGCATCGGAATTAAATACAAAAGGCACAATGGCGACTTAAGTACAAGAAGACTGACTCTTCCTACTGTCAATGCTTTGAACCTTTCCTGTGAGACCGGTTTTAGATTTCGATGCTTCACTTCAGCTTCCCGTATCCCTCTCCCCTTCTTATTGACGATGGAACATAGATATTGCATCGGGATTAAATACAAAAGGCGCAATGCCGACTTAAGTACAAGAAAACGGACTCTTCTTACTGTCTTTATTTTGAACCATTCCAGTGACACTAGTTATAGATTCTTATGCTTCACTTCAGGTTTACTGTATCCCTCTGACCTTCTTATTGACGATGAAACACAGAAAGTACATCGGAAACAAACTCAAAATCCACAATGCCGACTTAATTACAAGAAAACGGGCTCCTCTTACTGTCTATGCTTTGAACCATTCCTGTGGCACTAGTTATAGTTTCCGATGCTTTACTTCAGGTTTACTGTATTACTCTGACCTTCGTATGGACGATGAAAACCAGAAATTGCATCGGAATTAAATACAAAATGAACAACACCGACTCAAGTACAAGAAGACTGTCTCTTCTTACTGTCTATGTTTTGAACCTTTCCTGTGTGACCGGTTTTAGATTCCGATGCTTCCCTTCAGGTTTACTGTATCCCGTGGACCTTCTTATTGACGACGAAGAGAAGAAATTGCAATGGAATAGAATACAAAAGGCACAATGGCGACTTAAGTACAAGAAAACTGACACTTCTTACTGTCTATGCTTTGAACCATTCCTATGACACTACTTATAGATTCTGATGCTTCACTTCAGTTTTACTGTATCCCTCTGACCTTCTTATTAACGATGAAACACACAAATTGCATCGGAATTACATAGAAAAGGCACAATGCCGACTTAAGTACAAGAAAACGGACTCTTCTTACTGTCTATGTTTTGAACCATTCCTGTGACACTAGTTATAGATTCCGATGCTTCACTTCAGGTTTACTGTATCCCTCTGACCTTCTTATTGACGATGAAACACAGAAAGTGCATCTGAATTAAACTCAAAAGGCACAATGCCGACTTAATTACATGAAAACGGGCTCTTCTTACTTTCTATGTTTTGAACCATTCCTGTGACACTAGTTATAGATTCCGATGCTTTACTTCAGGTTTACTGTATCCCTCTGACCTTCTTATGGACGATGAAACACAGATATTGCATCGGAATTAAATACAAAAGGAACAATGCCGACTCAAGTACAAGAAGACTGGCCTTCTTACTGTCTATGTTTTGAACCTTTCCTGTGAGACCGGTTTTAGATTCCGATGCTTCACTTCAGGTTTACTGTATCCCTCTGACCTTATTGACGATGAAACACAGAAATTGCATCGGAATTAAATAGAAAAGGCACAATGCCGACTTAAGTACAAGAAAACCGACTCTTCTTACACTCTATGTTTTGAACCATTCCTGTGACACTAGTTATAGATTCCGATGCTTCACTTAAGGTTTACTGCATCCCTGTGACCTTCTTACTGACGGTGATACACAGAAATTGCATCGGGATTAAATACATAAGGCACAATGCCGACTTAAGTACAAGAAAACTGACTCTTCTTACTGTCTATGTTTGAACCAATCCTGTGACAATAGTTATAGATTCCGATGCTTCACTTCAGGTTTACTGTATCCCTCTGACCCTCTCATTGACCATAAAACACAGAAATTGCATCGGAATTAAATACAAAAGGCACAATGCAGACTTAAGTTCAAGAAAACTGACTCTTCTTACTGTCTATGTTTGAATCATTCCTGTGACACTAGTTATAGATTCCGATGCTTCACTTCAGGTTTACTGTATTCCTCTTGCCTTCTTATTGACGCCGAAACACAGAAATAGCATCAGAATTAAATAGAATAGGCACAATGCCAACTTAGGTACAAGAAAACTAACTCTTCTTACTGTCTATGTTGTGAACCATTCCTGTGACACTAGTTATAGATTCCGATGCTTCACTTCAGGTTTACTGTATCCCTCTGACCTTCTTATTGACGATGAAACACAGAAATTGCATCGGAATTAAATACAAAAGGCACAATGCCGACGTAAGTACAAGAAGACTGACTCTTCCTACTGTCTATGTTTTAACCATTCCTATGCCACTAGTTGTAGATTCCGATACTTCACTTTAGGTTTACTGTATCCATCTGACCTTCTTGTTGAAGATGAAACACAGAAATAGCATCGGAATTAAATACAAAAGGCACAATGCCGACTTAAGTACAAGAAGACTGACTCTTCCTACTGTCTATGTTTTGAACCATTCCTGTGACACTACTTATAGATTCCGATGCTTCACGTCAGGTTTACTGTATCTCTGTGACCTTCTTATTGACGATGAAACACAGAAATTGCTTCGGAATTATATACAGAAGGCACAATGCCGACTTAAGTAGAAGAAAACTGACTCTTCTTACTGTCTATGTTTTTAACCATTCCTATGCCACTAGTTGTAGATTCCGATACTTCACTTTAGGTTTACTGTATCCATCTGACCTTCTTGTTGAAGATGAAACACAGAAATAGCATCGGAATTAAATACAAAAGGCACAATGCCGACTTAAGTACAAGAAGACTGACTCTTCCTACTGTCTATGTTTTGAACCATTCCTGTGACACTAGTTATAGATTCCGATGCTTCACTTCAGGTTTACTGTATCCCTCTGACCTTCTTATTGACGATGAAACACAGAAATTGCCTCGGAATTAAATACAAAAGGCACAATGCCGACTTATGTACAAGAAGACCTACTCTTCTTACTGTCTACGTTTTGAACCACTCCTGCGACACTAGTTATAGATTCCGATCCTTCACTTCAGGTTTACTGTATCCCTTGGGGCTTCTTGTTGACGATGAAACACAGTAATTGCATCATTATTAAATACAAAAGGCACAATGCCGACTTAAGTACGAGAAGACTGACTCTTCTTACTGTCTACGGCTTGAACCATTCCTGTGACACTAGTTATAGATTCAGATGCTGCACTTCAGGTATACTGTATCCAGCTGACCTTCTTATTGATGATGAAGCACAGAAATTGCATCGGAGTTAAATACAAAAGGCATAATGCCGACTTCAGTACAAGAAGACTGACTCTTCTTACTGTCTATGTTTGAACCAATCCTGTGACAATAGTTATAGATTCCGATGCTTCACTTCAGGTTTACTGTATCCCTCGGACCGTCTCATTGACCATAAAACACAGAAATTGCATCGGAATTAAGTACAAAAGGCACAATGCAGACTTAAGTTCAAGAAAACTGACTCTTCTTACTGTCTATGTTTGAATCATTCCTGTGACACTAGTTATAGATTCCGATGCTTCACTTCAGGTTTACTTTATTCCTCTTGCCTTCTTATTGACGCCGAAACACAGAAATAGCATCGGAATTAAATAGAATAGGCACAATGCCAACTTAGGTACAAGAAAACTAACTCTTCTTAATGTCTATGTTGTGAACCATTCCTGTGACACTAGTTATAGATTCCGATGCTTCACTTCAGGTTTACTGTATCCCTCTGACCTTCTTATTGACGATGAAACACAGAAATTGCATCGGAATTAAATACAAAAGGCACAATGCCGACTTAAGTACAAGAAGACTGACTCTTCCTACTGTCTATGTTTTTAACCATTCCTATGCCACTAGTTGTAGATTCCGATACATCACTTTAGGTTTACTGTATCCATCTGACCTTCTTGTTGAAGATGAAACACAGAAATAGCATCGCAATTAAATACAAAAGGCACAATGCCGACTTAAGTACAAGAAGACTGACTCTTCCTACTGTCTATGTTTTGAACCATTCCTGTGACACTAGTTATAGATTCCGATGCTTCACGTCAGGTTTACTGTATCCCTGTGACCTTCTTATTGACGATGAAACACAGAAATTGCTTCGGAATTATATACAGAAGGCACAATGCCGACTTAAGTAGAAGAAAACTGACTCTTCTTACTGTCTATGTTTTTAACCATTCCTATGCCACTAGTTGTAGATTCCGATACTTCACTTTAGGTTTACTGTATCCATCTGACCTTCTAGTTGAAGATGAGACACAGAAATAGCATCGGAATTAAATACAACAGGCACAATTCCGACTTAAGTACAAGAAGACCTACTCTTCTTACTGTCTACGTTTTGAACCACTCCTGCGACACTAGTTATAGATTCCGATGCTTCACTTCAGGTTTACTGTATCCCTTGGGGCTTCTTGTTGACGATGAAACACAGAAATTGCATCATAATTAAATACAAAAGGCACAATGCCGACTTAAGTACGAGAAGACTGACTCTTCTTACTGTCTACGGCTTGAACCATTCCTGTGACACTAGTTATAGATTCAGATGCTGCACTTCAGGTATACTGTATCCAGCTGACCTACTTATTGATGATGAAGCACAGAAATTGCATCGCAGTTAAATACAAAAGGCATAATGCCGACTTCAGTACAAGAAGACTGACTCTTCTTACTGTCTATGTTTTGAACCATTCCTGTGACACTAGTTATAGATTCCGACGCTTCACGTCAGATTTACTGTATCCCTCTGACCTTCTTATTGACGATGAAACACAGAAATTGCAACCTAATTAAATACAAAACCACAATGCCGACTTAAGTACAAGAAGACTGGCTCTTCCTATTGTCTATGTTTTGAACCATTCCTGTGACACTAGTTATAGATTCCGATGCCTCACTTCCGTTTTACTGTATCCCCCTGACCATCTTATTGACGATGAAACACAGAAATTGCATCGGAAATAAATACAAAAGGCACAATGCCGACTTAAGTTCAAGAAGACTGACTCTTCCTACTTTCTAAGTTTTGAACCATTCCTGTGACACTAGTTTTAGATTCCGATGCTTCACTTCAGGTTTACTGTATCTCTCTGACCTCCTTATTGACGATGAAACACAGAAAATGCATCTTAACTAAGTACAAATGGAACATTTCAGACTTAAGTACAAGAAGTCTGACTCTTCTTATTGTCTATGGTTTGAACCATTCCTGTGACACTAGTTACAGATTCAGATTCTGCACTTCAGGTATACTGTATCCAGCAGACCTTCTTATTGATGATGAAGCACTGAAATTGCATCGGAGTTAAGTACAAAAGGCACAATGCCGACTTAAGTGCAAGAAGACTGACTCGTATTACTGTCTATGGTTTGAACCATTCCTGTGACACTAGTTACAGATTCAGATGTTGCACTTTAGGTATACTGTACCCAGCTGACGTTCTTATGGATGATGAAGCACAGAAATTGCATCGGAGTTAAATACAAAAGGCAACATGCCGACTTTAGTACAAGAAGACAGACTCTTCTTACCATCTATGATTTGAACCATTTTTGTGACACTAGTTATAGATTCCGATGCTTCACTTCAGTGTTACTGTATCCCTCTGACCTTCTTATTGACGATGAAACACAGAAATTGCATCGGAATTAAATAGAATAGGCACAATGCCAACTTAGGTACAAGAAAACTAACTCTTCTTACTGTCTATGTTGTGAACCATTCCTGTGACACTAGTTATAGATTCCGATGCTTCACTTCAGGTTTACTGTATCCCTCTGACCTTCTTATTGACGATGAAACACAGAAATTGCATCGGAATTAAATACAAAAGACGCAATGCCGACTTAAGTACAAGAAAAATTGACTCTTCTTACTGTCTATGTTTTGAACCATTCCTGTGACACTAGTTATAGATTCCGATGCTTCACGTCAGGTTTACTGTATCCCTGTGACCTTCTTATTGACGATGAAACACAGAAATTGCTTCGGAATTATATACAGAAGGCACAATGCCGACATAAGTAGAAGAAAACTGACTCTTCTTACTGTCTATGTTTTTAACCATTCCTATACCACTAGTTGTAGATTCCGATACTTCACTTTAGGTTTACTGTATCCATCTGACCTTCTTGTTGAAGATGAAACACAGAAATAGCATCGGAATTAAATACAAAAGGCGCAATGCCGACTTAAGTACAAGAAGACCTACTCTTCTTACTGTCTACGTTTTGAACCACTCCTGCGACACTAGTTATAGATTCCGATGCTTCATTTCAGGTTTACTGTATCCCTTGGGGCTTCTTGTTGACGATGAAACACAGAAATTGCATCATAATTAAATACAAAAGGCACAATGCCGACTTAAGTACGAGAAGACTGACTCTT
This sequence comes from Schistocerca piceifrons, assembly GCF_021461385.2. Taxonomy (NCBI): domain Eukaryota; kingdom Metazoa; phylum Arthropoda; class Insecta; order Orthoptera; family Acrididae; genus Schistocerca; species Schistocerca piceifrons. Next base: position 42,144 of record NW_025727884.1, read on the forward strand.
CTTACTGTCTACGGCTTGAACCATTCCTGTGACACTAGTTATAGATTCAGATGCTGCACTTCAGGTATACTGTATCCAGCTGACCTTCTTATTGATGATGAAGCACAGAAATTGCATCGGAGTTAAATACAAAAGTCACAATGCCGACTTCAGTACAAGAAGACTGACTCTTCTTACTGTCTATGTTTTGAAAAATTCCTGTGACACTAGTTATAGATTCCGATGCTTCACGTCAGATTTACTGTATCCCTCTGACCTTCTTATTGACGATGAAACACAGAAATTGCAACCTAATTAAATACAAAACCACAATGCCGACTTAAGTACAAGAAGACTGGCTCTTCTTATAGTCTATGTTTTGAACCATTCCTGTGACACTAGTTATAGATTCCGATGCTTCACTTCCGTTTTAATGTACCCCCCTGACCATCTTATTGACGATGAAACACAGAAATTGCATCGGAAATAAATACAAAAGGCACAATGCCGACTTAAGTTCAAGAAGACTGACTCTTCCTACTTTCTAAGTTTTGAACCATTCCTGTGACACTAGTTTTAGATTCCGATGCTTCACTTCAGGTTTACTGTATCTCTCTGACCTCCTTATTGACGATGAGACACAGAAATTGCATCTTAACTAAGTACAAAAGGAACATTTCAGACTTAAGTACAAGAAGTCTGACTCTTCTTACTGTCTATGGTTTGAACCATTCCTGTGACACTAGTTACAGATTCAGATTCTGCACTTCAGGTATACTGTATCCAGCAGACCTTCTTATTGATGATGAAGCACTGAAATTGCATCGGAGTTATATACAAAAGGCACAATGCCGACTTAAGTGCAAGAAGACTGACTCATATTACTGTCTATGGTTTGAACCATTCCTGTGACACTAGTTACAGATTCAGATGTTGCACTTTAGGTATACTGTACCCAGCTGACGTTCTTATGGATGATGAAGCAGAGAAATTGCATCGGAGTTAAATACAAACGGCAACATGCCGACTTTAGTACAAGAAGACAGACTCTTCTTACTATCTATGATTTGAACCATTTTTGTGACACTAGTTATAGATTCCGATGCTTCACTTCAGTGTTACTGTATCCCTCTGACCTTCTTATTGACGATGAAACACAGAAATTGCATCGGAATAAAATACAAAAGGCACAATGCCGACTGAAGTACAAGAAGACTGACTCTTCCTACTGTCTATGTTTCGAACCATTCCCGTGACACTAGTTTTAAATTCCAATGCTTCACTTCAGGTTTACTGTATCCCTCGAACATCCTTATTGACGATTGAACACAGAAATTGCGTCTTACTTAAATGCAAAAGCACAATGCCGTCTTAAGTACAAGAAGACTGACTCTTGTCATTGTCTATGTTTTGAACCATTCCTGTGACACTAGTTATAGATTCCGATGCTTCACTTCAGGTTTACTGTATCCCTCTGACCTTCTTATTGACGATCAAACACAGAAATTTCATCGGAATTAAATACAAAATGCACAATACCGACTCAAGTACAAGAAGACTGGCTCTTCTTACTGCCTATGTTTTGAACCATTCCTGTGTCACTAGTTATAGATTCCGATGCTTCTCTTCAGGTTTACTGTATCCAGCTGACCTTCTTATTGACGATGAAACACAGAAATTGCATCGGAATTACATACAAAGGGCACAATGCCGACTTACGAACAAGAAGCCTGACTCCTCTTACTGTCTATGTTTTGAACCATTCCTGTGACACTAGTTATAGATTCCGATGCTTTACTCAAGTTTTACTGTATCCCTCTGACCTTCTTATTGACGATGAAACACAGAAATTGCATCGGAATTAAATACAAAAGGCACAATGCCGACTTAAGTTCAAGAAGACTGACTCTTCCTACTGTCTAAGATTTGAACCATTCCTGTGACACTAGTTTTGGATTCCGATGCTTCACTTCAGGTTTACTGTATCTCTCTGACCTCCTTATTGACGATGAAACACAGAAATTGCATCTTAACTAATTATAAAAGGCACAATGCAGACTTAAGTACAAGAAGACGGACTCTTCTTATTGTCTATGCTTTGAACCATTCAGGTGACACTAGTTATAGGTTCCGATGCTTCACTTCAGTTGTACTGTATCCCTCTGACCTTCTTATTTACGATGAAACACAGAAATTGCATCGCAATTAAATAGAAAAGGCAAAATGCCGACTTAAGTACAAGAAAACTGACTCTTCTTACTGTCTATGTTTTGAACCATTCCTGTGACACTAGTTATGGATTCCGATGCTTCCCTTCAGGTTTACTGTATAAATGTGACCTTCTTATTGGCGATGAAACATAGAAATTGCTTCAGAATTATATACAGAAGGCACAATGCCGACTTAAGTACAAGAAAACTGACTCTTCTTACTGTCTATGTTGTTAACCGTTCCTGTGACACTAGTTATAGATTCCGATACTTCACATTAGGTTTACTGTATCCCTCTGACCTTCTTATTGACGATGAAACTCAAAAATTGCATCGGAATTAAATCAAAAGGCACAATGCTGACATAAGTACAAGAAGACTGACTCTTCCAACTGTCTATGTTTTGAACCATTCCTGTGACACTAGTTATAGATTCCGATGCTTCACTTCAGTTTTACTGTATCCCTCTGACCTTCTGATTGACGATGAAACACAAAAATTGCATCGGAATTAAATACAAAAGGCACAATGCCGACTCAAGTACAAGAAGACTGACTTTTCCTACTGTCTATGTTTTGAACCATTCCTGTGACACTAGTTTTAAATTCCGATGCTTCACTTCAGGTATACTGTATCCCTCTGACCTCCTTATTGACGATGAAACACAGAAATTGCATCTTAATTAGTTACAAAAGCACAATGGCGACTTAAGTACAAGAAGACTGACTCTTCTTATTGTCTATGTTTTGAACCATTCCTGTGACACTAGTTATAGATTCCGATGCTTCACTTCAGGTTTACTGTATCCCTCTGACCTTCTTATTGACGATCAAACACAGAAATTTCATCGGAATTAAATACATAAGGCACAATACCGACTCAAGTACAAGAAGACTTGCTCTTCTTACTGCCTATGTTTTGAACCATTCCTGTGACACAAGTTATAGATTCCGATGCTTCTCTTCAGGTTTACTGTATCCAGCTGACCTTCTTATTGACGATGAAACACAGAAATTGCATCTGAATTACATACAAAGGGCACAATGCCGACTTACGAACAAGAAGCCTGACTCCTCTTACTGTCTATGTTTTGAACCATTCCCGTGACACTAGTTTTAAATTCCGATGCTTCACTTCAGGTATACTGTATCCCTCTGACCTCCTTATTGACGATGAAAAATCAGAAATTGCATCTTAATTATCTACAAAAGCACAATGGCGATTTAAGTACAAGAAGACTGGCTCTTCTTACTGCCTATGTTTTGAACCATTCCTGTGACACTAGTTATAGATTCCGATGCTTCTCTTCAGGTTTACTGTATCCAGCTGACCTTCTTATTGACGATGAAACACAGAAATTGCATCGGAATTAAATACAAAAGGCACAATGCCGACTTAAGTTCAAGAAGACTGACTCTTCCTACTGTCTAAGATTTGAACCATTCCTGTGACACTAGTTTTAGATTCCGATGCTTCACTTCAGGTTTACTGTATCTCTCTGACCTCCTTATTGACGATGAAACACAGAAATTGCATCTTAACTAATTACAAAAGGCACAATGCAGACTTAAGTACAAGAAGACTGACTCTTCTTATTGTCTATGCTTTGAACCATTCCTGTGACACTGGTTATAGATTCCGATGCTTCACTTCAGTTTTACTGTATCCCTCTGACCTTCTTATTTACGATGAAACACAGAAATTGCATCGCAATTAAATAGAAAAGGCACAACGCCGACTTAAGTACAAGAAAACTGACTCTTCTTACTATCTATGTTTTGAACCATTCCTGTGACACTAGTTATAGATTCCGATGCTTCACTTCAGGTTTACTGTATCCCTCTGACCTTCTTATTGCTGATGAAGCACAGTAATTGCATCGGAGTTAAATACAAAAGGCACAATGCCGACTTCAGTACAAGAAGACTGACTCTTCTTACTGTCTATGCTTTGAACCATTCCTGTGGCACTAGTTATGGATTCCGATGCTTCACTTCAGTTTTACTGTATCCCTCTGACCTTCTTATTGACGATGAAACACAAAAATTGCATAGGAATTAAATACAAAAGGCACAATGCCGACTCAAGTACAAGAAGACTGACATTTCCTACTGTCTATGTTTTGAACCATTCCTGTGACTCTAGTTATAGATTCCGATGCTTCACTTCAGGCTTACTGTATCCTTCTGACCTTCACATTGACGAACAAACACAGAAATTTCATCGGAATTAAATACAAAATGCACAATGCCGACTCAAGTACAAGAAGACTGGCCCTTCTTACTGCCTGTGTATTGAACCATTACTGTGACACTAATTATACATTCCAATGGTTCACTTCAGGTTTACTGTATTCAGCTGAACTTCTTATTGACGATGAAACACAAAAATTGCATAGGAATTATATACAAAAGGCACAATGCCGACTTAGGTACAAGAAGACTGACTCTTCTAACTGTCTATGATTTGAACCATGCCTGCGACACTAGTTATAGATTCCGATGCTTCACTTCAGTTTTACTGTATCCCTCTGACCTTCTTATTGACGATGAAACACAGAAATTGCATCGAAATTAAATACAAAAGGCACAATGCTGACTTAGGTTCAAGATGACTGACTCTTCCTACTGTCTAAGTTTTGAACCATTCCTGTGACACTAGTTTTAGATTCCGATGCTTCACTTCAGGTTTACCGTATCCCTCTGACCTCCTTATTGACGATGAAACACAGATATTAAATCTTAACTAAATACAAAAGGCACAATGCAGACTTAAGTACAAGAAGACTGACTCTTCTTACTGTCTATGGTTTGAACCATTCCTGTGACACTAGTTATAGATTCAGATGCTTCACTTCAGGTATACTGTATCCAGCAGACCTTCTTATTGATGATGAAGCACTGAAATTGCATCGGAGTTAAATACATAAATACAAAAGGCACAATGCCGACTTAAGTACAAGAAGACTGACTCTTCTTACTGTCTATGGTTTGAACCATTCCTGTGACACTAGTTACAGATTCAGATGCTGCACTTCAGGTATACTGTATCCAGCTGACCTACTTATTGATGATGAAGCACAGAAATTGCATCTGATTTAAATACGAAAGGCACAATGCCGACTTTAGTCTAAGAAGACTGAATCTTCTTACTGTCTATGTTTTGAACCATCCCTGTGACACTAGTTATAGAATCCGATACTTCACTTCAGTTTTACTGTATGCCTCTGACCTTCTTATTTACGACGAAACACAGAAATTGCATCGGAATTAAATACAAAAGGCACAATACCGACTGAAGTACAAGTAGAATGACTCTTCCTACTGTGTATGTTTTGAACCATTCCTGTGACACTAGTTATAGAATCCGATGCTTCACTTCAGTTTTACTGTATCCCTCTGACCTTCTTATTTACGATGAAACACAGAAATTGCATCGGATTTAATAAAAAAAGGCACAATGCCGACTTAAGTTCAAGAAGACTGACTCTGCCTACTGTCTAAGATTTGCACCATTCCTGTGACAGTTGTTTTAGATTCCGATGCTTCACTTCAGGTTCACTGTATCTATCTGACCTCCTTATTGACGATGAAACACAGAAGTTGCATCTTAACTAATTACAAAAGGCACAATGCTGACTTAAGTACAAGAAGACTGACTCTTATTATTGTCTATGCTTTGAACCATTCCTGTGACACTAGTTATAGATTTCGATGCTTCACTTCAGGTTTACTGTATCCCTCTGACCTTCTTATTGACGATCAAACACAGATATTTCATCGCAATTAAGTACAAAAGGCACAATACCGACTCAAGTACAAGATGACTTGCTCTTCTTACTGCCTATGATTTGAACCATTCCTGTGACACTAGTTATAGATTCCGATGCTTCACTTCAGGTTTACTGTATCCCTCTGACTTTCTTATTGACGATGAAACACAGAAATTGCATCGGAATTAAATACAAATGGCACAATGCCGACTCAAGTACACGAAGACTGGCTCTTCTTACTGTCTATGTTTTGAACCTTTACTGTGAGACCGGTTTTAGATTCTGATGCTTCACCTCAGGTTTACTGTATCCTGTGGAACTTCTTATTGACGACGGAAAGCAGAAATTGCATCGGAATTAAATACAAAAGGCACAATGCCGACTTAAGTACAAGAAAACTGACACTTCTTACTGTCTAAGATTTGAAGCATTCCTGTGACACTAGTTATAGATTCCGATGCTACACTTCAGGTTTACTGTATCCCTCTTACCTTCTTATTGACGATGAAACACAGAAATAGCATCGGAATTAAATAGAAAAGGCACAATGCCGACTTAGGTACAAGAAGACTGACTCTTCTTACTGTCTATGATTTGAACCATTCTTGTGACACTAGTTATAGATTCCAATTCTTCACTTCAGTTTTACTGTATCCCTCTGACCTTCTTATTGACGATGAAACACAGAAATTGCATCGGAATTAAATACAAAAGGCACAATGCTGACTTAAGTTCAAGATGACTGACTCTTCCTAGTGTCTAAGATTTGAACCATTCCTGTGTCACTAGGTTTAGATTAGGATGCTTCACTTCAGGTTTACCGTATCTCTCTGACCTCCTTATTGACGATGAAACACAGATATTGCATCTTAACTAAATACAAAAGGCACAATGCAGACTTAAGTACAGGAAGACTGACTTTTCTTACTGTCTATGGTTTCTACCATTCCTGTGACACTAGTTATAGATTCAGATGCTGCACTTCAGGTATACTGTATCCAGCAGACCTTCTTATTGATGATGAAGCACTGAAATTGCATCGGAGCTAAATACAAAAGACACAATGCCGACTTAAGTACAAGAAGACTGACTCTTCCTACTGTCTATGGGTTGAACCATTCCTGTGACACTAGTTACAGATTCAGATGCTGCACTTCAGGTATACTGTATCCAGCTGACCTTCTTATTGATGATGAAGCACAGAAATTGCATCGGAATTAAATAGAAAAGGCACAATGCCGACTTAAGTTCAAGAAGACTGACTCTTCCTACTGTCTAAGATTTGAAACATTCCTGTGACAGTTGTTTTAGATTCCGATACTTCACTTCAGGTTTACTGTATCTCTCTGACCTCCTTATTGACGATGAAACACAGAAATTGCAACTTAACTAATTACAAAAGGCACAATGCAGACTTAAGTACAAGAAGACTGACTCTTCTTACTGTCTGTGTTTTGATCCTTTCCTGTGAGCCTGGTTTTAGATTCCGATGCTTCACTTCAGGTTTACTGTATCCCTTGGACATTTCTATTGACGACGAAACACAGAAATTCCATCGGAATTAAATACAAAAGGCACAAAGCCGACTTAAGTACAAGAAGACTGACTCTTCCTACTGTCTATGTTTTGAACCATTCCTGTGACACTAGTTATAGATTCCGATGCTTCACTGCAGTTTTACTGTATCACTCTGACCTTCTTATTGACGATCAAACACAGAAATTTCATCGGAATTAAATACAAAAGGCACAATACCGCCTCAAGTACAAGATGACTGGCTCTTCTTACTGTCTATGTTTTGAACCTTTCCTGTGAGACCGGCTTTAGATTCCGATGCTTCGCTTCTGATTTCTTTATCCCGTGGACCTACTCATTGACGACGAAAAGCAGAAATTGCATCGGAATTGAATACAAGAAAACTGACACTTCTTACTGTCTATGTTTAGAAGCATTCCTGTGACACTAGTTATAGATTTAGATACTTCACTTCAGGTTTACTGTATCCCTTTCACCTTCTTATTGACGATGAAACACAGAAATTGCATCGGAATTAAAGAGAAAAGGCACAATGCCGACTTAGGTACAAGAAAACTGACTCTTCTTACTGTCTATGTTTTGAACCATTCCTGTGACACTAGTTATAGATTCCGATGTTTCACTTCAGGTTTACTATATACCTGTGACCTTCTTATTGACGATGAAACACAGAAATTGCTTCGGAATAATATACAGAAGGCACAATGCCGACTTAAGTACAAGAAAACTGACTCTTCTTACTGTCTATGTTTTTAACCATTCCTGTGACACTAGTTATAGAATCCGATACTTCACATTAGGTTTACTGTATCCTTCTGACCTTCTTATTGACGATGAAACACAGAAATTGCATCGGAATTAAATACAAAAGGCCCAATGCCGACTTAAGTACAAGAAGACTGACTCTTCCTACTGTCTATGTTGTAAACCATTCCTGTGACACTAGTTATAGATTCTGATGCTTCACTTCAGGTTTACTGTATCCCTCTGACCTTCTTATTGACGATGAAACACAGAAATTGCATCGGAGTTAAATACAAAAGGCACAATGCCGACTCAAGTACAAGAAGACTGGCTCCTCTTACTGTCTATGATTCGAACCATTCCTGTGACACTAGTTATAGATTCCGATGCTTCACTTCAGGTTTACTGTATCCAGCTGACCTTCTTATTGACGATGAAACACAGAAATTGCATCGGAATTAAATAGAAAACGCACAATGCCGATTTAAGTACAAGAAAACTGACTCTTCTTACTGTCTATGTTTTGAACCATTCCTGTGACACTAGTTGTAGATTCCGATACATCCCTTCAGGTTTACTGTATACCTGTGACCTGCTTATTGACGATGAATCACAGAAATAGCTTCGGAATTATATACAGAAGGCACAATGCCGACTTAAGTACAAGAAAACTGACTCTTCTTACTCTCTATGTCGTTAACCATTCCTGTGACACTAGTTATAGATTCCGATACTTCACATTAGGTTTACTGTATCCTTCTGACCTTCTTATTGACGATGAAACACAGAAATTGCATCGGAATTAAATACAAAAGGCACAATGCCGACTTAAGTACAAGAAGACTGACTCTTCCTAATGTCTATGATTTGAACCATTCCTGTGACACTAGTTATAAATTCCGATGCTTCACTTCAGGTTTACTGTATCCCTCTGACCTTCTTATTGACGATGAAACACAGAAATTGCATCGGAGTTAAATACAAAAGGCACAATGCCGACTTCAGTACAAGAAGACTGGCTCCTCTTATTGTCTATGATTTGAACCATTCCTGTGACACTAGTTATAGATTCCGATGCTTCACTTCAGGTTTACTGTATCCAGCTGACCTTCTTATTGATGATGAAGTACAGTAATTGCATCGGAGTTAAATACAAAAGGCACAATGCCGACTTCAGTACAAGAAGACTGACTCTTCTTACTGTCTATGTTTTGAACCATTCCTGTGACACTAGTTATAGATTCCGATGCTTCACTTCAGTTTTACTGTATCCCTCTGACCATCTTATTGACGATGAAACACAGAAATTGCATCGGAATTAAATACAAAAAGGCACAATGCCGTCTTAAGTACAAGAAGACTGACTTTTCCTACTGTATATGTTTTGAACCATTCTTGTGACACTAGTTATAGATTCCGATGCTTCACTTCAGGTTTACTGTATCCCTATGACCTTCATATTGACGATCAAACATAGAAATTTCATCGGAATTAAATACAATAGCCACAATGCCGACTCAAGTACAAGAAGACAGGCTCTTCTTAATGCCTATGTATTGAACGATACCTGTGACACTAGTTATACATTCCGATGCTTCACTTGAGGTTTACTGTATTCAGCTGAACTTTTTTTCTATTGACGATGAAACACAGAAATTGCATCGGAATTAAATACAAAAGTCACAATGCTGACTTATGTTCAAGATGACTGACCCTTCCTAGTGTCTAAGTTTTGAACCATTCCTGTGACACTAGTTTTAGATTCCGATGCTTCACTTCAGGTTTACCGTATCTCTCTGACCTCCTTATTGACGATGAAACACAGATATTGCATCTTAACTATATACAAAAGGCACAATGCAGACTTAAGTACAAGAAGGCTGACTCTTCTTACTGTCTATGGTTTGAACCATTCCTGTGACACTAGTTATAGATTCAGATGCTGCACTTCAGGTATACTGTATCCAGCAGACCTTCTTATTGATGATGAAGCACTGAAATTTTATCGGAGTTAAATACAAAAGACACAATGCCGACTTAAGTACAAGAAGACTGACTCTTCCTACTGTCTATGGGTTGAACCATTCCTGTGACACTAGTTACCGATTCAGATGCTGCACTTCAGGTATACTGTATCCAGCTGACCTTCTTATTGATGATGAAGCACAGAAATTGCATCGGAATTAAATAGAAAAGGCACATTGCCGACTTAAGTTCAAGAAGACTGACTCTTCCTACTGTCTAAGATTTGAACCATTCCTGTGACAGTTGTTTTAGATTCCGATACTTCACTTCAGGTTTACTGTATCTCTCTGACCTCCTTATTGACGATGAAACACAGAAATTGCATCGGAATTAAATACAAATGGCACAATGCCGACTCAAGTACACGAAGACTGGCTCTTCTTACTGTCTATGTTTTGAACCTTTACTGTGAGACCGGTTTTAGATTCTGATGCTTCACCTCAGGTTTACTGTATTCTGTGGAACTTCTTATTGACGACGGAAAGCAGAAATTGCATCGGAATTAAATACAAAAGGCACAATGCCGACTTAAGTACAAGAAAACTGACACTTCTTACTGTCTAAGATTTGAAGCATTCCTGTGACACTAGTTATAGATTCCGATGCTACACTTCAGGTTTACTGTATCCCTCTTACCTTCTTATTGACGATGAAACACAGAAATTGCATCGGAATTAAATAGAAAAGGCACAATGCCGACTTAGGTACAAGAAGACTGACTCTTCTTACTGTCTATGATTTGAACCATTCTTGTGACACTAGTTATAAATTCCAATGCTTCACTTCAGTTTTACTGTATCCCTCTGACCTTCTTATTGACGATGAAACACAGAAATTGCATCGGAATTAAATACAAAAGGCACAATGCTGACTTAAGTTCAAGATGACTGACTCTTCCTAGTGTCTAAGATTTGAACCATTCCTGTGTCACTAGGTTTAGATTAGGATGCTTCACTTCAAGTTTACCGTATCTCTCTGACCTCCTTATTGACGATGAAACACAGATATTGCATCTTAACTAAATACAAAAGGCACAATGCAGACTTAAGTACAGGAAGACTGACTTTTCTTACTGTCTATGGTTTCTACCATTCCTGTGACACTAGTTATAGATTCAGATGCTGCACTTCAGGTATACTGTATCCAGCAGACCTTCTTATTGATGATGAAGCACTGAAATTGCATCGGAGTTAAATACAAAAGACACAATGCCGACTTAAGTACAAGAAGACTGACTCTTCCTACTGTCTATGGGTTGAACCATTCCTGTGACACTAGTTACAGATTCAGATGCTGCACTTCAGGTATACTGTATCCAGCTGACCTTCTTATTGATGATGAAGCACAGAAATTGCATCGGAATTAAATAGAAAAGGCACAATGCCGACTTAAGTTCAAGAAGACTGACTCTTCCTACTGTCTAAGATTTGAAACATTCCTGTGACAGTTGCTTTAGATTCCGATACTTCACTTCAGGTTTACTGTATCTCTCTGACCTCCTTATTGACGATGAAACACAGAAATTGCAACTTAACTAATTACAAAAGGCACAATGCAGACTTAAGTACAAGAAGACTGACTCTTCTTACTGTCTGTGTTTTGATCCTTTCCTGTGAGCCTGGTTTTAGATTCCGATGCTTCACTTCAGGTTTACTGTATCCCTTGGACATTTCTATTGACGACGAAACACAGAAATTCCATCGGAATTAAATACAAAAGGCACAAAGCCGACTTAAGTACAAGAAGACTGACTCTTCCTACTGTCTATGTTTTGAACCATTCCTGTGACACTAGTTATAGATTCCGATGCTTCACTGCAGTTTTACTGTATCACTCTGACCTTCTTATTGACGATCAAACACAGAAATTTCATCGGAATTAAATACAAAAGGCACAATACCGCCTCAAGTACAAGATGACTGGCTCTTCTTACTGTCTATGTTTTGAACCTTTCCTGTGAGACCGGCTTTAGATTCCGATGCTTCGCTTCTGATTTCTTTATCCCGTGGACCTACTCATTGACGACGAAAAGCAGAAATTGCATCGGAATTGAATACAAGAAAACTGACACTTCTTACTGTCTATGTTTAGAAGCATTCCTGTGACACTAGTTATAGATTTAGATACTTCACTTCAGGTTTACTGTATCTCTTTCACCTTCTTATTGACGATGAAACACAGAAATTGCATCGGAATTAAATAGAAAAGGCACAATGCCGACTTAGGTACAAGAAAACTGACTCTTCTTACTGTCTATGTTTTGAACCATTCCTGTGACACTAGTTATAGATTCCGATGTTTCACTTCAGGTTTACTGTATACCTGTGACCTTCTTATTGACGATGAAACACAGAAATTGCTTCGGAATTATATACAGAAGGCACAATGCCGACTTAAGTACAAGAAAACTGACTCTTCTTACTGTCTATGTTTTTAACCATTCCTGTGACACTAGTTATAGAATCCGATACTTCACATTAGGTTTACTGTATCCTTCTGACCTTCTTATTGACGATGAAACACAGAAATTGCATCGGAATTAAATACAAAAGGCCCAATGCCGACTTAAGTACAAGAAGACTGACTCTTCCTACTGTCTATGTTGTAAACCATTCCTGTGACACTAGTTATAGATTCTGATGCTTCACTTCAGGTTTACTGTATCCCTCTGACCTTCTTATTGACGATGAAACACAGAAATTGCATCGGAGTTAAATACAAAAGGCACAATGCCGACTCAAGTACAAGAAGACTGGCTCCTCTTACTGTCTATGATTCGAACCATTCCTGTGACACTAGTTATAGATTCCGATGCTTCACTTCAGGTTTACTGTATCCAGCTGACCTTCTTATTGACGATGAAACACAGAAATTGCATCGGAATTAAATAGAAAACGCACAATGCCGACTTAAGTACAAGAAAACTGACTCTTCTTACTGTCTATGTTTTGAACCATTCCTGTGACACTAGTTGTAGATTCCGATGCATCCCTTCAGGTTTACTGTATACCTGTGACCTGCTTATTGACGATGAATCACAGAAATAGCTTCGGAATTATATACAGAAGGCACAATGCCGACTTAAGTACAAGAAAACTGACTCTTCTTACTCTCTATGTCGTTAACCATTCCTGTGACACTAGTTATAGATTCCGATACTTCACATTAGGTTTACTGTATCCTTCTGACCTTCTTATTGACGATGAAACACAGAAATTGCATCGGAATTAAATACAAAAGGCACAATGCCGACTTAAGTACAAGAAGACTGACTCTTCCTAATGTCTATGATTTGAACCATTCCTGTGACACTAGTTATAGATTCCGATGCTTCACTTCAGGTTTACTGTATCCCTCTGACCTTCGTATTGACGATGAAACACAGAAATTGCATCGGAGTTAAATACAAAAGGCACAATGCCGACTTCAGTACAAGAAGACTGGCTCCTCTTATTGTCTATGATTTGGACCATTCCTGTGACACTAGTTATAGATTCCGATACTTCACTTCACGTTTACTGTATCCAGCTGACCTTCTTATTGATGATGAAGTACAGTAATTGCATCGGAGTTAAATACAAAAGGCACAATGCCGACTTCAGTACAAGAAGACTGACTCTTCTTACTGTCTATGTTTTGAACCATTCCTGTGACACTAGTTATAGATTCCGATGCTTCACTTCAGTTTTACTGTATCCCTCTGACCATCTTATTGACGATGAAACACAGAAATTGCATCGGAATTAAATACAAAAAGGCACAATGCCGTCTTAAGTACAAGAAGACTGACTTTTCCTACTGTATATGTTTTGAACCATTCTTGTGACACTAGTTATAGATTCCGATGCTTCACTTCAGGTTTACTGTATCCCTATGACCTTCATATTGACGATCAAACATAGAAATTTCATCGGAATTAAATACAATAGCCACAATGCCGACTCAAGTACAAGAAGACAGGCTCTTCTTAATGCCTATGTATTGAACGATACCTGTGACACTAGTTATACATTCCGATGCTTCACTTGAGGTTTACTGTATTCAGCTGAACTTCTTATTGACGATGAAACACAGAAATTGCATCGGAATTAAATACAAAAGTCACAATGCTGACTTAAGTTCAAGATGACTGACCCTTCCTAGTGTCTAAGTTTTGAACCATTCCTGTGACACTAGTTTTAGATTCCGATGCTTCACTTCAGGTTTACCGTATCTCTCTGACCTCCTTATTGACGATGAAACACAGATATTGCATCTTAACTATATACTAAAGGCACAATGCAGACTTAAGTACAAGAAGGCTGACTCTTCTTACTGTCTATGGTTTGAACCATTCCTGTGACACTAGTTATAGATTCAGATGCTGCACTTCAGGTATACTGTATCCAGCAGACCTTCTTACTGATGATGAAGCACTGAAATTGCATCGGAGTTAAATACAAAAGACACAATGCCGACTTAAGTACAAGAAGACTGACTCTTCCTACTGTCTATGGGTTGAACCATTCCTGTGACACTAGTTACAGATTCAGATGCTGCACTTCAGGTATACTGTATCCAGCTGACCTTCTTATTGATGATGAAGCACAGAAATTGCATCGGAATTAAATAGAAAAGGCACATTGCCGACTTAAGATCAAGAAGACTGACTCTTCCTACTGTGTAAGATTTGAACCATTCCTGTGACAGTTGTTTTAGATTCCGATACTTCACTTCAGGTTTACTGTATCTCTCTGACCTCCTTATTGACGATGAAACACAGAAATTGCAACTTAACTAATTACAAAAGGCACAATGCAGACTTAAGTACAAGAAGACAGACTCTTCTTACTGTCGGTGTTTTGATCCTTTCCTGTGAGCCTGGTTTTAGATTCCGATGCTTCACTTCAGGTTTACTGTATCCCTTGGACATTTCTATTGACGACGAAACACAGAAATTCCATCGGAATTAAATACAAAAGGCACAATGCCGACTTAAGTACAAGAAGACTGACTCTTCCTACTGTCTATGTTTTGAACCATTCCTGTGACACTAGTTATAGATTCCGATGCTTCACTGCAGTTTTACTGTATCACTCTGACCTTCTTATTGACGATCAAACACAGAATTTTCATCGGAATTAAATACAAAAGGCACAATACCGCCTCAAGTACAAGATGACTGGCTCTTCTTACTGTCTATGTTTTGAACCTTTCCTGTGAGACCGGCTTTAGATTCCGATGCTTCGCTTCTGATTTCTTTATCCCGTGGACCTTCTCATTGACGACGAAAAGCAGAAATTGCATCGGAATTGAATACAAGAAAACTGACACTTCTTACTGTCTATGTTTAGAAGCATTCCTGTGACACTAGTTATAGATTTAGATACTTCACTTCAGGTTTACTGTATCCCTTTCACCTTCTTATTGACGATGAAACACAGAAATTGCAGCGGAATTAAATAGAAAAGGCACAATGCCGACTTAGGTACAAGAAAACTGACTCTTCTTACTGTCTATGTTTTGAACCATTCCTGTGACACTAGTTATAGATTCCGATGTTTCACTTCAGGTTTACTGTATACCTGTGACCTTCTTATTGACGATGAAACACAGAAATTGCTTCGGAATTATGTACAGAAGGCACAATGCCGACTTAAGTACAAGAAAACTGACTCTTCTTACTGTCTATGTTTCTAACCATTCCTGTGACACTAGTTATAGAATCCGATACTTCACATTAGGTTTACTGTATCCTTATGACCTTCTTATTGACGATGAAACACAGAAATTGCATCGGAATTAAATACAAAAGGCCCACTGCCGACTTAAGTACAAGAAGACTGACTCTTCCTACTGTCTATTTTGTGAACCATTCCTGTGACACTAGTTATAGATTCTGATGCTTCACTTCACGTTTACTGTATCCCTCTGACCTTCTTATTGACGATGAAACACAGAAATTGCGTCGGAGTTAAATACAAAAGGCACAATGCCGACTCAAGTACAAGAAGACTGGCTCCTCTTACTGTCTATGATTTGAACCATTCCTGTGACACTAGTTATAGATTCCGATGCTTCACCTTAGGTTTACTGTATCCAGCTGACCTTCTTATTGACGATGAAACACAGAAATTGCATCGGAATTAAATAGAAAACGCACAATGGCGACTTAAGTACAAGAAAACTGACTCTTCTTACTGTCTATGTTTTGAACCATTCCTGTGACACTAGTTGTAGATTCCGATGCATCTCTTCAGGTTTACTGTATACCTGTGACCTTCTTATTGACGATGAAACACAGAAATAGCTTCGGAATTATATACAGAAGGCACAATGCCGACTTAAGATCAAGAAAACTGACTCTTCTTACTCTCTATGTCGTTAACCATTCCTGTGACGCTAGTTATAGATTCCGATAATTCACATTAGGTTTACTGTATCCTTCTGACCTTCTTATTGACGATGAAACACAGAAATTGCATCGGAATTAAATACAAAAGGCACAATGCCGACTTAAGTACAAGAAGACTGACTCTTCCTACTGTCTATGATTTGAACCATTCCTGTGACACTAGTTATAGATTCCGATGCTTCACTTCAGGTTTACTGTATCCCTCTGACCTTCTTATTGACGATGAAACACAGAAATTGCATCGGAGTTAAATACAAAAAGCACAATGCCGACTTCAGTACAAGAAGACTGGCTCCTCTTACTGTCTATGATTTGAACCATTCCTGTGACACTAGTTATAGATTCCGATGCTTCACTTCAGGTTTACTGTATCCAGCTGACCTTCTTATTGATGATGAAGTACAGTAATTGCATCGGAGTTAAATACAAAAGGCACAATGCCGACTTCAGTACAAGAAGACTGACTCTTCTTACTGTCTATGTTTTGAACCATTCCTGTGACACTAGTTATAGATTCCGATGCTTCACTTCAGTTTTACTGTATCCCTCTGACCATCTTATTGACGATGAAACACAGAAATTGCATCGGAATTAAATACAAAAAGGCACAATGCCGTCTTAAGAACAAGAAGACTGACTTTTCCTACTGTATATGTTTTGAACCATTCTTGTGACACTAGTTATAGATTCCGATGCTTCACTTCAGGTTTACTGTATCCCTATGACCTTCATATTGACGATCAAACACAGAAATTTCATCGGAATTAAATACAATAGCCACAATGCCGACTCAAGTACAAGAAGACAGGCTCTTCTTAATGCCTATGTATTGAACGATACCTGTGACACTAGTTATACATTCCGATGCTTCACTTGAGGTTTACTGTATTCAGCTGAACTTCTTATTGACGATGAAACACAGAAATTGCATCGGAATTAAATACAAAAGTCACAATGCCGACTTACGTACAAGAAAATTGACTCTTCTTACTGTTTATGTTTTGAACCATTCCTGTGACACTAGTTATAGATTCCGATGCATCACTTCAGGTTTACTGTATCCCTGTGACCTACTTATTGACGATGAAACACAGAAATTGCATCGGAATTAAATACAAAAGGCAGAATGCCGACTTAAGTACAAGAAAACTGACTCTTCGTACTGTCTATGATTTGAACCATTCTTGTGACACTAGTTATAGATTCCGATGCTTAACATCATCTTTACTGTATCCCTATGACCTTCTTATTGACGATGAAACACAGAAATGGCATCGGAAGTAAATACAAATGGCACAATGCCGACTCAAGTACAAGAAGACTGGCTCTTCTTACTGTCTATGATTTGAACCTTACCTGTGAGCCTGGTTCTAGATTACGATGCTTCTCTTCAGGTTTACTGTATCAGTTGGACATTCCTATTGACGACGAAACACAGAAAATTGCATCGGAATTAAATACAAAAGGCACAATGCCGACTTAAGTTCAAGAAAACTGACTCTTCTTACTGTCTATGTTTGAACCATTCCTGTGACACTAGTTATAGATTCCGATGCATCACTTCAGGTTTACTGTATCCCTGTGACCTACTTATTGACGATGAAACACAGAAATTGCATCGGAATTAAATACAAAAGGCGCAATGCCGACTTAAGTACAAGAAAACTGACTCTTCGTACTGTCTATGATTTGAACCATTCTTGTGACACTAGTTATAGATTCCGATGCTTCACTTCAGGTTTACTGTATCCCTCTGACCTTCTTATTGACGATGAAACACAGAAATGGCATCGGAAGTAAATACAAATGGCACAATGCCGACTCAAGTCCAAGAAGACTGGCTCTTCTTACTGTCCATGATTTGAACCTTTCCTGTGAGCCTGGTTTTAGATTACGATGCTTCTCTTCAGGTTTACTGTATCCCTTGGACATTTCTATTGACGATGAAACACAGAAATTGCATCGGAATTAAATACAAAAGGCACAATGCCGACTTAAGTACAAGGAGACTGACTCTTCTTACTGTCTATGTTTTGAACCATTCCTGAGACACTAGTTATAGATTCCGATGCTTCAGTTCAGATTTACTGTATCCCTCTGACCTTCTTATTGACGATGAAACACAGAAAATGCATCGGAATTAAATACAAAAGGCACAATGCCGACTCGAGTACAAGAAGACTGGCTCTTCTTACTGTCTATGGTTTGAACCTTTCCTGTGAGACCGGTTTTGGATTCCGATGCTTCACTTCATATTTACTGTATCCCGTTGACCTTCTTATTGACGACGAAAAGCAGAAATTGCATCGGAATTGAATACAAAAGGCACAATGCCGACTTAAGTACAAGAGAACTCACACTTCTTACTGTCTATGCTTTGAAGCATTCCTGTGACACTAGTTATAGATTCCGATTCTTCACATCAGGTTTACTGTATCCCTCTTACCTTCTAATTGACGATGAAACACAGAAATTGCATCGGAATTAAATAGAAAAGGCACACTGCCGCCTTAAGTACAAGATAATTGACTCTTCTTACTGTCTATGTTTTCAACCATTCCTGTGACACTAGTTATACATTCCGATGCTTCACTTCAGTTTTACTGTATCCCTTGGACATTCCTATTGACGACGAAACACAGAAAATTGCATCGGAATTAAATACAAAAGGCACAATGCCGACTTAAGTTAAAGAAAACTGACTCTTCTTACTGTCTATGTTTGAACCGTTCCTGTGACACTAGTTATAGATTCCGATGCTTCACTTCAGGTTTACTGTATCCCTCTTGCCTCCATATTGACGATGAAACACAGAAATTGCGTCGGAATTAAACACAAAAGGCACAATGCCGACTTAAGTACAAGAAAACAGACTCTTCTTACTGTCTATGTTTTGAACCGTTCCTGTGACACTAGTTATAGATTCCGAAGTTTCACTTCAGGTTTACTGTATCCCTCTAACCTTCTTATTGACGATGAAACACAGAAATTGCATCGGAATTAAATAGAAAAGGCACATTGCCGCCTTAAGTACAAGATAATTGACTCTTCTTACTGTCTATGTTTTGAACCATTCCTGTGACACTAGTTATAGATTCCGATCCTTCACTTCAGTTTTACTGTATCCCTTGGACATTCCTATTGACGACGAAACACAGATATTGCATCGGAATTAAATACAAAAGGCACAATGCCGACTCAAGTACAAGATGACTGGCTCTTCTTACTGTCTATGTTTTGAACCTTTCCTGTGAGACCGGTTTTAGATTCCGATGTTTCACTTCAGGTTTACCGTATCCCTTGGACCTTCTTATTGACGCCGAAACACAGAAATTGCATCGGAATTAAATAGAATAGGCACAATGCCGACTTAAGTACAAGAAAACTAACTCTTCCTACCGTCTATGATTTGATCCATTCCTGTGACACTAGTTATAGATTCCGATGCTTC
Organism: Schistocerca piceifrons; assembly: GCF_021461385.2. Taxonomy (NCBI): domain Eukaryota; kingdom Metazoa; phylum Arthropoda; class Insecta; order Orthoptera; family Acrididae; genus Schistocerca; species Schistocerca piceifrons. The sequence goes on from NW_025727884.1 coordinate 62,255, forward strand.
ACTTCAAGTTTACTGTATCCCTGTGACCTTCTTATTGACGATGAAACACAGAACTTGCATCCGAATTAAATACAAAAGGCACAATGCCGACATAAGTACAAGAAAACTGACTCTTCTTACTGTCTATGCTTTTAACCATTCCTGTGACACTAGTTATAGATTCCAATGATTCACTTCAGGTTTACTGTATCCCTCTGACCTTCTTATTGACGATGAAACACAGAAATTGGATCGGAATTAAATACAAAAGTCACAATGCCTACTCAAGTAAAAGAAGACTGGCTCCTCTTACTGTCTATGTTTTCAACCATTCCTGTGACACTAGTTATAGATTCCGATGCTTCACTTCAGGTTTACTGTATCCCTTGGACTCTCTTATAGACGATGAAACACAGAAATTGCATCGGAATTATATACAAAACTCACAATGCCGACTTAAGTACAAGAAGACTGACTCTTCTTACTGTCTACGTTTTGAACCATTCCTGAGACACTAGTTTTAAATTCCGATGCTTCACTTCAGGTTTACAGTATCTCTCTGACCTCCTTATTGACGATGAAACACAGAAATTTCATCTTAACAAAACACAAAAGGCACAATGCAGACTTAAGTACAAGAAGACTGACTCATCTTACTGTCTATGGTTTGAACCATTCCTGTGACACTAGTTACAGATTCAGATGCTGCACTTCAGGTATACTGTATCCAGCAGACATTTTTATTGATGATGAAGCACTGAAATTGCATCAGAGTTAAATACAAAAGGCACAATGCCGACTTAAGTAAAAGAAGACTGACTCTTCTTACTGTCTATGTTTTGAACCATTCCTGTGACACTAGTTATAGGTTCCGATGCTACACTTCAGTTTTACTGTCTCCCTCTGACGTTCTTATTGACGATGAAACACAGAAATTGCATCAGAATTAAATACAAAAGGCACAATGCCGACTGAAGTACAAGAAAACTGACTCTACTTACTGTATATGTTTTGAACCATTCCTGTGACACTAGTTACAGATTCCAATGCTTCACTTCAGGTTTACTGTATCAATCTGACCTTCTTATTGACGGTGAAACACAGAAATTGCATCGGAATTAAATACAAAAAGGCACAATGCCGACTAAAGTACAAGAAGACTGATTTTTCCTACTGTCTATCGTTTGAACCATTCCTGTGACACTAGTTATAGATTCAGATGCTTCACTTCAGGTATACTGTATCCAGCAGACCTTCTTATTGATGATGAAGCACTGAAATTGCATCGCAGTTAAATACAAAAGGCACAATGCCGACTTAAGTACAAGAAGACTGACTCTTCTTACTGTCTATGGTTTGAACCATTCCTGTGACACTAGTTACAGATTCAGATGCTGCACTTCAGTTATACTGTATCCAGCTGACGTTCTTATTGATGATGAAGCACAGAAATTGCATCGGAGTTAAATACGAAAGGCACAATGCCGACTTAAGTTCAAGAAGACTGACTGTTCCTACTGTCTAAGATTTGAACCATTCATGTGACAGTTGTTTTAGATTCCGATGCTTCACTTCAGGTTTACTGTATCTCTCTGACCACCTTATTGACGATGAAACACAGAAATTGCATCCTAACTAATTACAAAAGGCACAATGCAGACTTAAGTACAAGTAGACTGACTCTTATTATTGTCTATGCTTTGAACCATTCCTGTGACACTAGTTATAGATTCCGATGCTTCACTTCAGGTTTACTGTATCTCTCTGACCTTCTTATTGACTATCAAACACAGATATTTCATCGGAAATAAATACAAAAGGCACAATGCCGACTTAAGTACAAGAAAAGTACTCTTCGTACTATCTATGATTTGAACCATTCCTGTGACACTAGTTATAGATTCCGATGCTTCACGTCAGATTTACTGTATCCCTCTGACCTTCTTATTGACGATGAAACACAGAAATTGCAACCTAATTAAATACAAAAGCACAATGCCCACTTAAGTACAAGAAGACTGGCTCTTCTTATTGTCTATGTTTTGAACCTTTCCTGTGAGACCGGCTTTAGATTCCGATGCTTCGCTTCAGATTTCTTTATCCCGTGGACCTTCTCATTGACGACCAAAAGCAGAAATTGCATCGGAATTGAATACAAGAAAACTGACACTTCTTACTGTCTATGTTTAGAAGCATTCCTGTGACACTAGTTATAGATTTCGATACTTCACTTCAGGTTTACTGTATCCCTCTGACCTTCTTATTGACGATGAAACACAGAAATTGCATCGGAATTAAATAGAAAAGGCACAATGCCGACTTAAGTACAAGAAAACTGACTCTTCTTACTGTCTATGTTTTGAAATATTCCTGTGACACTAGTTATAGATTCCGATGCTTCACTTCAGGTTTACTGTATACCTGTGACCTTCTTATTGACGATGAAACACAGAAATTGCTTCGGAATTATATACAGAAGGCACAATGCCGACTTAAGTACAAGAAAACTGACTCTTCTTACTGTCTATGTTTTTAACCATTCCTGTGACACTAGTCACAGATTCCGATACTTCACATTAGGTTTACTGTATCCTTCTGACCTTCTTATTGACGATGAAACACAAAAATTGCATCGGAATTAAATACAAAAGGCACAATGCCGACGTAAGAACAAGAAGACTGACTCTTCCTACTGTCTATGTTTTGAACCATTCCTGTGACACTAGTTATAGATTCTGATGCTTCACTTCAGGTTTACTGTATCCCTCTGACCTTCTTATTGACGATGAAACACAGAAATTGCATCGGAGTTAAGTACAAAAGGCACAATGCCGACTCAAGTACAAGAAGACTGGCTCCTCTTACTGTCTATGATTTGAACCATTCCTGTGACACTAGTTATAGATTCCGATGCTTCACTTCAGGTTTACTGTATGCAGATGACCTTCTTATTGACGATGAAACACAGAAATTGCATCGGAATTAAATAGAAAAGGCACAATGCCGACTTAAGTACAAGAAAACCGACTCTTCTTACTGTCTATGTTTTGAACCATTCCTGTGACACTAGTTATAGATTCCGATGCTTCACTTCAGGTTTACTGTATACCAGTGACCTTCTTATTGACGATGAAACACAGATATTGCTTCGGAATTATATACAGAAGGCACAATGCCGACTTAAGTACAAGAAAACTGACTCTTCTTACTGTCTATGTTTTTAACCATTCCTGTGACACTAGTTATAGATTCCGATACTTCTCATTAGGTTTACTGTATCCTTCTGACCTTCTTATTGACGATGAAAAACAGAAATTGCATCGGAATTAAATACAAAAGGCACAATGCCGACTTAAGTACAAGAAGACTGAGTCTTCCTACTGTCTATGTTTTGAACCATTCCTGTGACACTAGTTATAGATTCCGATGCTTCACTTCAGGTTTACTGTATCCCTCTGACCTTCTTATTGACGATGAAACACAGAAATTGCATCGGAGTTAAATACAAAAGCCACAATGCCGACTCAAGTACAAGAAGACTGGCTCCTCTTACTCTCTATGATTTGAACCATTCCTGTGACACTAGTTATAGATTCCGATGCTTCACTTCAGGTTTATTGTATCCAACTGACCTTCTTATTGATGATGAAGTACAGTAATTGCATCGGAGTTAAATACAAAAGGCACAATGCCGACTTCAGTACAAGAAGACTGACTCTTCTTACTGTCTATGTTTTGAACCATTCCTGTGACACTAGTTATAGATTCAGATGCTTCACTTTAGTTTTACTGATTCCCTCTGACCTTCGTATTGACGATGAAACACAGAAATTGCATCGGAATTAAATACAAAAAGGCACAATGCCGTCTCAAGTACAAGAAGACTGACTTTTCCTACTGTATATGTTTTGAACCATTCTTGTGACACTAGTTATAGATTCCGATGCTTCACTTTAGGTTCACTGTATCCCTATGACCTTCATATTGACGATCAAACACAGAAATTTCATCGGAATTAAATACAAAAGGCACAATGCCGACTCAAGTACAAGAAGACTGGCTCTTCCTAATGCCTATGTATTGAACGATACCTGTGACACTAGTTATACATTCCGATGCTTCACTTCAGGTTTACTGTATTCAGCTGAACTTCTTATTGACGATGAAACACAGATATTGCATCGGAATTAAATACAAAAGGCACAATGCTGACTTAAGTTCAAGATGACTGACTCTTCCTAGTGTCTAAGTTTGGAACCATTCCTGTGACACTAGTTTTAGATTCCGATGCTTCACTTCAGGTTTACCGTATCTCTCTGACCTCCTTATTGACGATGAAACACAGATATTGCATCTCAACTATATACAAAAGGCACAATGCAGACTTAAGTACAGGAAGACTGACTCTTCTTACTGTCTATGGTATGAAACATTCCTGTGACACTAGTTATAGATTCAGATGCTGCACTTCAGGTATACTGTATCCAGCAGACCTTCTTATTGATGATGAAGCACGGAAATTGCATCGGAGTTAAATACAAAGGGCACAATGCCGACTTAAGTACAAGAAAACTGACTCTTCTCACTGTCAATGGTTTGAACCATTCCTGTGACACTACTTACAGATTCAGATGCTTCACTTCAGGTTTACTGTATCCCTCTGACCTTCTTATTGACGATCAAACACAGATATTTCATCGGAATTAAATACAAAAGGCACAATGCCGACTTCCGTACAAGAAAACTGACTCTTCTTACTGTCTATGTTTTGAACCATTCCTGTGACACTAGTTATAGATTCCGATGCATCACTTCAGGTTTACTGTATCCCTGTGATCTACTTATTGACGATGAAACACAGAAATTGCATCGGAATTAAATACAAAAGGCACAATGCCGACTTAAGTACAAGAAAACTGACTCTTCTTACTGTCTATGATTTGAACCATTCCTGTGACACTAGTTATAGATTCCGATGCTTCACTTCACGTTTACTGTATCCCTCTGACCTTCTTATTGACGATGAAACACAGAAATGGCATCGGAAGTAAATACAAATCGCACAATGCCAACTCAAGTACAAGAAGACTGGCTCTTCTTACTGTCTATGATTTGAACCTTTCCTGTGAGCCTGGTTTTAGATTACGATGCTTCTCTTCAAGTTTACTGTATCCCTTGGACATTTCTATTGACGACGAAACACAGAAATTGCAGCGGAATTAAATACAAAAGGCACAATGCCGACTTAAGTACAAGAAGACTGACACTTCTTACTGTCTATGCTTTGAACTATTCCTGTGACACTAGTTATAGATTCGGATGCTTCACTTCAGTTTTACTGTATCCCTCTGACCTTCTTATTGACGATGAAACACAGAAAATGCATCGGAATTAAATACAAAAGGTGCAATGCCGACTCAAGTACAAGAAGACTGGCTCTTCTTACTGTCTATGGTTTGAACCTTTCCTGTGAGACCGGTTTTAGATTCTGATGCTTCACTTCAGATATACTGTATCCCGTTGACCTTCTTATTGACGACGAAAAGCAGAAACTGCATCGGAATTGAATACAAAAGGCGCAATGCCGACCTAAGTACAAGAAAACTGACACTTCTTACTGTCTATGTTTTAAAGCATTCCTGTGACACTAGTTATAAATTCCGATTCTTCACTTCAGGTTTACTGTATCCTTCTTACCTTCTTATAGACGATGAAACACAGAAATTGCATCGGAATTATATAGAAAAGGCACATTGCCGCCTTAAGTACAAGATAATTGACTCTTCTTACTGTCTATGTTTTGAACCATTCCTGTGACACTAGTTATAGATTCCGATGCTTCACTTCAGTTTTACTGTATCCCTTGGACATTCCTATTGACGACGAAACACAGAAAATTGCATCGGAATTAAATACAAAAGGCACAATGCCGACTTAAGTTGAAGAAAACTGACTCTTCTTACTGTCTATGTTTGAACCGTTCCTGTGACACTAGTTATAGATTCCGATGCTTCACTTCAGGTTTACTGTATTCCTCTTGCCTCCTTATGGACGATGAAACACAGAAATTGCATCGGAATTAAACACAAAAGGCACAATGCCGACTTAAGTACAAGAAAACAGACTCTTCTTACTGTCTATGTTTTGAACCGTTCCTGTGACACTAGTTATAGATTCCGAAGCTTCACTTCAGGTTTACTGTATCCCTCTAACCGTCTTATTGACGATGAAACACAGAAATTGCATCGGAATTAAATACAAAAGGCACAATGCCGACTCAAGTACAAGAAGACTGGCTCTTCTTACTGTCTATGCTTTGAACCTTTCCTGTGAGACCTGTTTTAGATTCCGATGCTTCATTTCAGGTTTACTGTATCCCTCTGACCTTCTTATTGACGATGAAACACAGAAATTGCATCGGAATTAAATACAAAAGGCACAATGCCTACTCAAGTAAAAGATGACTGGCTCCTCTTACTGTCTGTGTTTTGAACCAGTCCTGTGACACTAGTTATAGATTCCGATGCTTCACTTCAGGTTTACTGTATCCCTTGGACTTTCTTATAGACGATGAAACACAGAAATTGCATCGGAATTATATACAAAACTCACAATGCCGACTTAAGTACAAGAAGACTGAGTCTTCTTACTGTCTACGTTTTGAACCATTCCTGAGACACTAGTTTTAAATTCCGATGCTTCACTTCAGGTTTACAGTATCTCTCTGACCTCCTTATTGACGATGAAACACAGAAATTGCATCTTAACAAAACACAAAAGGCACAATGCAGACTTAAGTACAAGAAGACTGACTCTTCTTACTGTCTACGTTTTGAACCATTCCTGTGACACTAGTTTTAAATTCCGATGCTTCACTTCAGGTTTACTGTATCTCTCTGACGACCTTATTGACGATGAAACACAGAAATTGCATCCTAACTAATTACAAAAGGCACAATGCAGACTTAAGTACAAGTAGTCTGACTCTTATTATTGTCTATGCTTTGAACCATTCCTGTGACACTAGTTATAGATTCCCATGCTTCACTTCAGGTTTACTGTATCTCTCTGACCTTCTTATTGACGATCAAACACAGATATTTCATCGGAATTAAATACAAAAGTCACAATGCCGAATTAAGTACAAGAAAAGTGACTCTTCGTACTGTCTATGTTTTGAACCATTCCTGTGACACTAGTTATAGATTCCGATGCTTCACATCAGATTTACTGTATCCCTGTTACCTTCTTATTGACGATGAAACACAGAAATGGCATCGGAAGTAAATACAAATGGCACAATGCAGGCTCAAGTACAAGAAGACTGGCTCGTCTTACTGTCTATGTTTTGAAACTTTCCTGTGAGCCTGGTTTTAGTTTCCGATGTTTCACTTCAGGTTTACTGTATTTCTTGGACATTTCTATTGACGACGAAACACAGAAATTGCATCGGAATTAAATACAAAAGGCACAATGCCGACTTAAGTAAAAGAAGACTGGCTCCTCTTACTGTCTATGATTTGAAACATTCCTGTGACACTAGTTATGGATCCCGATGCTTCACTTCAGGTTTACTGTATCCAGCTGACCTTCTTATTGATGATGAAGCACAGTAATTGCATCGGAGTTAAATACAAAAGGCACAATGCCGACTTCAGTACAAGTAGACTGACTCTTCTTACTGTCTATGATTTGAACCATTCCTGTGACACTAGTTATAGATTCCGATGCTTCACTTCAGTTTTACTGTATCCCTCTGACCTTCTTATTGACGGTGAAACACAGAAATTGCATCGGAATTAAATACAAAGAGGGACAATGCCGACTCAAGTACAAGAAGACTGACTTTTCCTACTGTCTATGTTAGAACCATTCCTGTGACACTAGTTACAGATTCCGATGCTTCACTTCAGGTTTACTGTATCCCTATGACCTTCATATTGACGATCAAACACAGAAATTTCATCGGAATTAAATACAAAAGGCACAATGCCGACTCAAGTACAAGAAGGCTGGCTCTTCTTAAAGCCTATGTATTGAACCATTCCTGTGACACTAGTTATACATTCCGATGCTTCACTTCAGGTTTACTGTATTCAGCTGAACTTCTTATTGACGATGAAACACAGAAATGGCATAGGAAGTAAATACAAATGGCACAATGCCGACTCAAGTACAAGAAGACTGGCTCTTCTTACTGTCTATGATTTGAACCTTTCCTGTGAGCCTGGTTTTAGATTACGATGCTTCTCTTCAGGTTTACTGTATCCCTTGGACATTTCTATTGACGACGAAACACAGAAATTGCATCGGAATTAAATACAAAAGGCACAATGCCGACTTAAGTACAAGAAGACTGACTCTTCTTACTGTCTATGTTTTGAACCATTCCTGTGACACTAGTTATAGATTCCGATGCTTCACTTCAGTTTTACTGTATCCCTCTGACCTTCTTATTGACGATGAAACACAGAAAATGCATCGGAATTAAATACAAAAGGCACAATGCCGACTCAAGTACAAGAAGACTGGCTCTTCTTACTGTCTATGTTTTGAACCTTTCCTGTGAGACCGGTTTTAGATTCCGATGCTTCACTTCAGATTTACTGTATCCCATTGACCTTCTTATTGACGACGAAAGCAGAAATTCCATCGGAATTGAATACAAAAGGCACAATGCCGACTTAAGTACAAGAAAACTGACACTTCTTACTGTCTATGTTTTGAAGCATTCCTGTGACACTAGTTATAGATTCGGATTCTTCACTTCAGGTTTACTGTATCCCTCTTACCTTCTTATTGACGATGAAACACAGAAATTGCATCGGAATTAAATAGAAAAGGCACATTGCCGCCTTAGGTACAAGATAATTGACTCTTCTTACTGTCTATGTTTTGAACCATTCCTGTGACACTAGTTATAGATTCCGATGCTTCACTTCAGGTTTACTGTATCCCTCTTGCCTCCTTATTGACGATGAAACACAGAAATTGCATCGGAATTAAACACAAAAGGCACAATGCCGACTCAAGTACAAGAAGACTGGCTCTTCTTACTGTCTATGTTTTGAACCTTTCCTGTGAGACCGGTTCTGGATTCCGATGCTTCACTTCAGGTTTACCGTATCCCTTGGAGCTTCTTATTGACGCCGAAACACAGAAATTGCATCGGAATTAAATAGAATAGACACAATGCCGACTTAAGTACAAGAAAACTAACTCTTCCTACCGTCTATGTTTTGATCCATTCCTGTGACACTAGTTATAGATTCCGATGCTGCACTTCAGGTTTACTGTATCCCTGTGACTTTCTTATTGACGATGAAACACAGAAATTGCATCGGAATTAAATACAAAAGGCAGAATGCCGACATAAGTACATGAAAACTGACTCTTCTTACTGTCTATGCTTTTAACCATTCCTGTGACACTAGTTATAGATTCCGATGCTTCACTTCAGGTTTACTGTATCCCTCTGACATTCTTATTGACGATGAAACACAGAAATTGCATCGGAATTAAATACAAAAGGCACAATACCTACTCAAGTAAAAGAAGACTGGCTCCTCTTACTGTCTATGTTTTGAACCATTCCTGTGACACTAGTTATAGATTCCAATGCTTCACTTCAGGTTTTCTGTATCCCTTGGACTTTCTTATAGACGATGAAACACAGAAATTGCATGGGAATTATATACAAAACTCACAATGCCGACTTAAGTACAAGAAGAGTGACTCTTCTTACTGTTTACGTTTTGAACCACTCCTGAGACACTAGTTTTAAATTCCGATGCTTCACTTCAGGTTTACAGTATCTCTCTGACCACAAGGGAACTGACTCTTCTTACTGTATATGTTTTGAACCATTCCTGTGACACTAGTTATAGATTCCGATGCTTCACTTCGGGTTTACTGTATACCTGTGACCTTCTTATTGACGATGTAACACAGAAATTGCTTCGGAATTATATACAGAAGGCACAATGCCGACTTAAGTACAAGAAAACTGACTCTTCTTACTGTCTATGATTTTAACCATTCCTGTGACACTGGTTATAGATTCCGATACTTCACATTAGGTTTACTGTATCCTTCTGACCTTCTTATTGACGATGAAACACAGATATTGCATCGGAATTAAATAGAAAAGGCACAATGCCGACTTAAGTTCAAGAAGACTGACTCTTCTTACTGTCTATGTTTTGAACCATTCCTGTGAGACTAGTTACAGATTCCGACGCTTCACTTCATTTTTACTGTATCCAGCTGACCTTGTTATTGATGATGAAGCACAGTAATTGCATCGGAGTTAAATTCAAAAGGCACAATGCCGACTTCAGTACAAGAAGACTGACTCTTCTTACTGTCTATGTTTTGAACCATTCCTGTGACACTAGTTATAGATTCCGATGCTTCACTTCAGTTTTACTGTATCCCTCTGACCTTCTTATTGACGATGAAACACAGAAATTGCATCTAAATTAAATACAAAAGCACAATGCCGACTTAAGTACAAGAAGACTGACTCTTCTTATTGCCCATGTTTTGAACCATTCCTGTGACACTAGTTATAGATTCCGATGCTTCACTTCAGGTTTACCGTATCCCTATGACCTTCATATTGACGATCAAACAGAGAAATTTCATCGGAATTAAATACAAAAGGCACAATGCCGACTCAGGTACAAGAAGAGTGGCTCTTCTTAAAGCCTATGTATTGAACCATTCCTGTGACACTAGTTATACATTCCGATGCTTCACTTCAGGTTTACTGTATTCAGCTGAACTTCTTATTGACGATGAAACACAGAAATTGCATCGGAATTATATACAAAAGGCACAATGCCGACTTAGGTACAAGAAGACTGACTCTTCTTACTGTCTATGATTTGAACCATTCCTGTGACACTAGTTATAGATTCCGATGCTTCACTTCAGTTTTATTGTATCCCTCTGCCCTTCTTATTGACGATGAAACACAGAAATTGCATCGGAATTAAATACAAAAGACGCAATGCTGACTTAAGTTTAAGATGACTGACTCTTCCTATTGCGTAAGTTTTGAACCATTCCTGTGACACTAGTTTTAGATTCCGATGCTTCACTTCAGGTTTACCGTATCTCTCTGACCTCCTTATTGACGATGAAACACAGATATTGCATCTTAACTAAATACAAAAGGCAAAATGCAGACTTCAGTACAAGAAGACTGACTCTTCTTACTGTCTATGTTTTGAACCATTCCTGTGACACTAGTTATAGATTCCGATGCTTCACTTCAGTTTTACTGTATCCCTTGGACATTCCTATTGACGACGAAACACAGAAATTGCATCGGAATTAAATACAAGAGGCACAATGCCGACTCAAGTACAAGAAGACTGGCTCTTCTTACTGTCCATGCTTTGAACCTTTCCTGTGAGACCGGTTTTAGATTCCGATGCTTCACTTCAGGTTTACTGTATCCAGCTGACCTTCTTATTGATGATGAAGCACAGTAATTGCATCGGAGTTAAATACAAAAGGCAGAATGCCGACTTCAGTACAAGAAGACTGACTCTTCTTACTGTCTATGTTTTGAACCATTCCTGTGACACTAGTTATATATTCCGATGCTTCACTTCAGTTTTACTGTATCCCTCTGACCTTCTAATTGACGGTGAAACACAGAAATTGCATCGGAATTAAATACAAACAGGGACAATGCCGACTCAAGTACAAGAAGACTGACTTTTCCTACTGTCTATGTTAGAACCATTCCTGTGACACTAGTTATAGATTCCGATGCTTCACTTCAGGTTTACTGTATCCCTATGACCTTCATATTGACGATCAAACACAGAAATTTCATCGGAATTAAATACAAAAGGCACAATGCCGACTCAAGTACAAGAAGACTGGCTCTTCTTAAAGCCTATGTATTGAACCATTCCTGTGACACTAGTTATACATTCCGATGCTTCACTTCAGGTTTACTGTATTCAGCTGAACTTCTTATTGACGATGAAACACAGAAATGGCATCGGAAGTAAATACAAATGGCACAATGCCGACTCAAGTACAAGAAGACTGGCCCTTCTTACTGTCTATGATTTGAACCTTTCCTGTGAAACTGGTTTTAGATTACGATGCTTCTCTTCAGGTTTACTGTATCCCTTGGACATTTCTATTGACGACGAAACACAGAAATTGCATCGGAATTAAATACAAAAGGCACAATGCCGACTTAAGTACAAGAAGACTGACTCTTCTTACTGTCTATGTTTTGAACCATTCCTGTGACACTAGTAATAGATTCCGATGCTTCACTTCAGATTTACTGTATCCCATTGACCTTCTTATTGACGACAAAAGCAGAAATTGCATCGGAATTGAATACAAAAGGCACAATGCCGACTTAAGTACAAGAAAACTGACACTTGTTACTGTCTATGTTTTGAAGCATTCCTGTGACACTAGTTATAGATTCCGATTCTTCACTTCAGGTTTACTGTATCCCTCTTACCTTCTTATTGACGATGAAACACAGAAATTGCATCGGAATTAAATAGAAAAGGCACATTGCCGCCTTAGGTACAAGATAATTGACTCTTCTTACTGTCTATGCTTTGAACCATTCCTGTGACACTAGTTATAGATTCCGATGCTTCACTTCAGGTTTATTGTATCCCTCTTGCCTCCTTATTGACGATGAAACACAGAAATTGCATCGGAATTAAACACAAAAGGCACAATGCCGACTCAAGTACAAGAAGACTGGCTCTTCTTACTGTCTATGTTTTGAACCTTTCCTGTGAGACCGGTTTTGGATTCCGATGCTTCAATTCAGGTTTACCGTATCCCTTGGACCTTCTTATTGACGCCGAAACACAGAAATTGCATCGGAATTAAATAGAATAGACACAATGCCGACTTAAGTACAAGAAAACTAACTCTTCCTACCGTCTATGTTTGATCCATTCCTGTGACACTAGTTATAGATTCCGATGCTTCACTTCAGGTTTACTGGATCCCTGTGACCTTCTTATTGACGATGAAACACAGAAATTGCATCGGAATTAAATACAAAAGGCACAATGCCGACATAAGTACAAGAAAACTGACTCTTCTTACTGTCTATGCTTTTAACCATTCCTGTGACACTAGTTATAGATTCCGATGCTTCACTTCAGGTTTGCTGTATCCCTCTGACCTTCTTATTGACGATGAAACACAAGAAATTGCATCGTGAATTAAATACAAAAGGCACAATGCCTACTCAAGTAAAAGAAGACTGGCTCCTCTTACTGTCTATGTTTTGAACCATTCCTGTGACACTATGTTATAGATTCCAATGCTTCACTTCAGGTTTACTGTATTCTTTGGACTTTCTTATAGACGATGAAACACAGAAATTGCATCCGAATTAAATACAAAAGGCACAATGGCGACTTAAGTACAAGAAGACTGACTCTTCTTACTGTCTACGTTTTGAACCACTCCTGAGACACCTAGTTTTAAATTCCGATGCTTCACTTCAGGTTTACAGTATCTCTCTGACCACCTTATTGACGATGAAACACAGAAATTGCATCAGAATTAAATACAAAAGGCACAATGCCGACTGAAGTACAAGGGAACTGACTCTTCTTACTGTATATGTTTTGAACCATTCCTGTGACACTAGTTATAGATTCCGATGCTTCACTTCAGGTTTACTGTATACCTGTGACCTTCGTATTGACGATGTAACACAGAAATTGCTTCGGAATTATATACAGAAGGCTCAATGCCGACTTAAGTACAAGAAAACTGACTCTTCTTACTGTCTATGTTTTTAACCATTCCTGTGACACTAGTTGTAGATTCCGATGCTTCACTTCAGTTTTACTGTATCCCTCTGACCTTCTTATTGTGACGATGAAACACAGAAATTGCATCAGAATTAAATACAAAAGGCACAATGCCGACTGAAGTCCAAGAAAACTGACTCTTCTTACTGTATATGTTTTGAACCATTCCTGTGACACTAGTTATAGATTCCGATGCTTCACTTCAGGTTTACTGTATACCTGTGACCTTCTTATTGACGATGTAACACAGAAATTGCTTCGGAATTATATACATAAGGCACAATACCAGACTTAAGTACAAGAAAACTGACTCTTCTTACTGTCTATGATTTTAACCATTCCTGTGACACTGGTTATAGATTCCGATACTTCAAATTAGGTTTACAGTATCCTTCTGACCTTCTTATTGACGATGAAACACAGATATTGCATCGGAATTAAATAGAAAAGGCACAATGCCGACTTAAGCTCAAGAAGACTGACTCTTCCTACTGTCTATGTTTTGTTAACCATTCTGTGACACTAGTTATAGATTGCGATGCTTCACTTCAGGTTTACTGTATCCAGCTGACCTTGTTATTGATGATGAAGCACAGTAATTGCATCAGAGTTAAATACAAAAGGCACAATGCCGACTTCAGTACAAGAAGACTGACTCTTCTTACTGTCTATGTTTTGAACCATTCCTGTGACACTAGTTATACATTCCGATGCTTCACTTCAGGTTTACTGTATTCAGCTGAACTTCTTATTGACGATGAAACACAGAAATTGCATCGGAATTATATACAAAAGGCACAATGCCGACTTAGGTACAAGAAGACTGACTCTTCTCACTGTCTATGATTTGAACCATTCCTGTGACACTAGTTATAGATTCCGATGCTTCACTTCAGTTTTATTGTATCCCTCTGACCTTCTTATTGACGATGAAACACAGAAATTGCAATCGGAATTAAATACAAAAGGCGCAATGCTGACTTAAGTTTAAGATGACTGACTCTTCCTATTGCGTAAGTTTTGAACCATTCCTGTGACACTAGTTTTAGATTCGATGCTTCACTTCAGGTTTACCGTATCTCTCTGACCTCCTTATTGATGATGAAACACAGATATTGCATCTTAACTAACTACAAAAGGCAAAATGCAGACTTCAGTACAAGAAGACTGACTCTTCTTACTGTCTATGGTTTGAACCATTCTGTGACACTAGTTACAGATTCAGATGCTGCACTTCAGGTATAACTGTATCCAGCTGTCGTTCTTATTGATGATGAGGCAACAGAAATTGCATCGGAGTTAAATACGAAAGGCACAAATCCGACATAAGTTCAAGAAGACTGACTCTTCCCTACTGTCTAAGATTTGAACCATTCTGTAACAGTTGTTTTAGATTCCGATGCTTCACTTCAAGGTTTACTGTATCTCTCTGACCACCTTATTGACGATGAAACACAAAAATTGCATCCTAACTAATTACAAAAAGCACAATGCAGACTTAAGGACAAGTAGACTGACTCTTACTGATTGTCTATGCTTTGAACCATTCCTGTGACACTAGTTATAGATTCCGATGCTTCACTTCAGGTTTACTGTATCTCTCTGACCTTCTTATTTACGATCAAACACAGATTTTTCATCGGAATTAAATACAAAAGGCACAATGCCGACTTAAGTACAAGAAAAGTGACTCTTCGTACTGTCTATGTTGTGAACCATTCCTGTGACACTAGTTATCGATTCCGATGCTTCACTTCAGATTTACTGTATCCCTGTGACCTTCTTATAGACGATGAAACACAGAAATGGCATCGGAAGTAAATACAAATGGCACAATGCCGACTCAAGTACAAGAAGACTGGCTCTTCTTACTGTCTATGTTTTGAAACTTTCCTGTGAGCCTGGTTTTAGTTTCCGATGCGTCACTTCAGGTTTACTGTATCCCTTGGACATTTCTATTGACGACGAAACACAGAAATTGCATCGGAATTAAATTACAAAAGGCACAATGCTGACTTATGTTCAAGATGACTGACTCTTCCTACTGTCTAAGCTTTGAACCATTCTGTGACAGTAGTTTTAGATTCCGATGCTTCACTTCAGGTTTACTGTATGAAGCTGACCTTCTTATTTGATGATGAAGCACAGTAATTGCATCGGAGTTAAATACAAAAGGCACAATGCCGACTTCAGTACACAGAAGACTGACTCTTCTTAATTGTCTATGTTTTGAACCATTCCTGAGACACTAGTTAAAGATTCCGATGCTTCACTTCAGTTTTACTGTATACCTCTGACCTTCTTATTGAAGGTGAAACACAGAAATTGCATCGGAATTAAATACAAAAGGGACAATGCCGACTCAAGTACAAGAAGACTGACTTTTCCTACTGTCTATGTTTGAAACCATTCTGTGACACTAGTTATAGATTCCGATGCTTCACTTCAAGTTTACTGTATCCCTATGACCTTCTAATTGACGATGAAACACAGAAATTGCATCAGAATCAAATACGAAAGGCAACAATGCTGACTTATGTTCAAGATGACTGACTCTTCCTACTGTCTAAGCTTTGAACCCATTCCTGTGACACTAGTTTTAGATTCCGATGCTTCACTTCAGGTTTACTGTATCTCTCTGACCTCCTTATTGACGATGAAACACAGATATTGCATCTTAACTAAATACAAAAGGCACAATGCAGACTTAAGTACAAGAAGACTGACTCTTCTTTCTGTCTATGGTTTGAACCATTCCTGTGACACTA
The DNA here is from genome assembly GCF_021461385.2 of Schistocerca piceifrons. Lineage (NCBI taxonomy): Eukaryota > Metazoa > Arthropoda > Insecta > Orthoptera > Acrididae > Schistocerca > Schistocerca piceifrons. The sequence continues at coordinate 78,834 of NW_025727884.1, forward strand.
GTTATAGATTCAGATGTCTGCACTTCAGGTATACTGTATCCAGCAGACCTTCTTATTGATGATGAAGCACTGAAATTGCATCGGAGTTAAATGCAAAAGGCAACAATGCCGACTAAAGTACAAGAAGACTGACTCTTCCTACTGTCTATGGTTTGAACCATTCCTGTGACACTAGTTACAGATTCAGATGCTGCACGTCAGGTATACTGTATCCAGCTGACGTTCCTATTGATGATGAAGCACAGAAATTGCATCTGAGTTAAATACGAAAGGCACAATGCCGACTTAAGTTCAAGAAGACTGACTCTTCCTACTGCCTAAGATTTGAACCATTCCTGTGACAGTTTGTTTTAGATTCCGATGCTTCACTTCAGGTTTACTGTATCTCTCTGACCTCCTTATTGACGATGAAACACAGATATTGCATCCTAACTAATTACAAAAGGCACAATGCAGACTTAAGTACAAGTAGACTGACTCTTATTATGGTCTACGCTTTGAACCATTCCTGTGACACTAGATATAGATTCCGATGCTTCTCTTCAGGTTTACTGTATCTCTCTGACCTTCTTATTGACGATCAAACACAGGATATTTACATCGGTAATTAAATACAAAAGGCACAATGCCGACTTAAGTACAAGAAAACTGACTCTAATTACTGTCTATGTTTTGAACCATTCCTGTGACACTAGTTATAGATTCTGATGCTTCACTTCAGGTTTACTGTATCCCATGTGACCTTCTTATTGACGATGAAACACAGAAATGGCATCGGAAGTAAATACAAATGGCACAATGCCGACTCAAGTACAAGAAGACTGGCTCTTCTTACTGTCTATGTTTTTGAACCTTTCCTGTGAGCCAGGTTTTAGTTTCCGATGCTTCACTACAGGTTTACTGTATCCCTTGGACATTTCTATTGACGACGAAACACAAGAAATGACGTCCGAAACCGTCTTGCACCAAGGCAACTGAGAATCGCGTTCGTAGGAGGCAAGGAGTGTCTACGCGGCAGCTAGCTCCATCTTCTGCACATACGAGCGTGGCAGTCAGTCGCGTTCGATGAATAACAAAACAACAAGGCCTATAGCGAGACGATCCGCGTATGGTCCGTCAGTATACAAGATCACGTTAGCTGCCGAATGGGTGGCCTAGCAGCAGACGCCGATGCGTACAATTTCGAGGCTATGTAGTGTCGTTGGATGACGTTTCAGGCAGCAAGTTCCTGGCCTCAATTTTTTCAGCAAGACACCATTTACAACAGCTCGAAATTTGTCTGTTTAATTTGCAACACCCTGTGTAAATTTTTCTCGACGACCTAATTCGCGGGTGTGGCTTAGGTGTTTTCCCACCGCCCAAATATTACAACCGTGATATTTGAACATACCATCACGGCTGACGCCACGTCCGTGAACGCAATTTACGCAGCGTAATACGTCTGTGTGCGCAGCGCTGCAAAAACCACTGCCCGAACTCGACACGCGGAGCAAAATCATGGCCCGTCACCGCCTATGTCTTCTGAAGATGGAACAGAGCACATCCCTTCTTATGTATTACACCTCCAGACCGATAGGCGGCTGCTTTGCAATGCATGT
>NW_025727885.1:0-57474 GCF_021461385.2 Schistocerca piceifrons
GCAGGTTTACTGTATCCTCGGACCTTCTTATTGACGATGAAACACAGAAATTGCATCGGAATTAGATACAAGAGGCACAATGCCGACATAAGTACAAGATAACTGACTCTTCTTACTGTCTATGCTTTGAACAATTCCTGTGACACTAGTTATAGATTCCGATGCTTCCCTTTAGGTTTACCGTATCCCTCCGACCTTCTTATTGACGATGAAACACAGAAATTGCATCGGATTAAAAACAAAAGGCACAATGCCGACTTAAGTACAAGAAAACTGACTCTTCTTACTGTCTATGTTTTGAACCATTCCTGTGACACTAGTTATAGATTCCGATGCTTCACTTCAGGTTTACTGTATACCTTTGACCTCCTATTGACGATGAAACACAGAATTTGCATCAGAATTAAATACAAAAGGCACAATCTCGACTTAAGTACAAGAAAACTGACTATTCTTACTGTCTATGTTTTGAACCATTCCTGCGACACTAGATATAGATTCCGATGCTTCACTTCAAGTATACTGTATCCCTCTGACCTTCTTATTGACGATGAAACACAGAAATTGCATCGAAATTAAATACAAAAGGCACAATGCTGATTTAAATACAAGAAAACTGACTCTTCTTACTGTCTATGTTTTGAACATTTCCTGTGACACTAGTTATTGATTCCGATGCTTTACTTCAGGTTTACTGTATCCCTCTGACCTTAGTATAGACGATGAAACACAGAAATTGCATCGGAATTAAATACAAATGGCCCAATGCCGACTTAAGTACAAGAAAACTGACTCTTCTTACTGTCTATGTTTGAACCATTCCTGTGACACTAGTTATAAATTCCGATGCTTCACTTCAGGTTTACTGTATCCCTCTGACCTTCTTATTGACGATGAAACACAGAAATTGCATCGGAATTAAATACAAAAGGCATAATCCCGACTTAAGTACAAGAAAACTGACTCTTCTTACTGTCTATGTTTTAACCATTCCTGTGACACTAGTTACAGAATCCGATGCTTCACTTCAGGATTACTGTATGCCTCTGACCTTCTTATTGACGAAGAAACACAGAAATTGCTTCGGAATTAAATACAAAAGGCACAATGCCGACTTAAGTACAAGAAAACTGACTCCTCTTACTGTCTATGATTTGAACCATTCCTGTGACACCAGTTATAGATTCTGATGCTTCACTTCATGTTTAGTGTATCCCTCTGACCTTCGTATTGACGATAAAACACAGAAATTGCATCGGAATTAAATACAAAATCACAATGCCGACTTAAGTACAAGAAAACTGACTCTTCTTACTGTCTATGCTTTGAACCAATCCTGTGACACTAGTTATAGATTCCGATGCTTCACTTCAGGATCACTGTATCCCTCTGACCTTCTTATTGACGATGAAACACTGAAATTCCATCGGAATTAAATACAAAAGGCACAATGCCGACTTAAGTACAAGAAAACTGACTCCTCTTACTGTCTATGATTTGAACCATTCCTGTGACACCAGTTATAGATTCTGATGCTTCACTTCATGTTTAGTGTATCCCTCTGACCTTCGTATTGACGATAAAACACAGAAATTGCATCGGAATTAAATACAAAATCACAATGCCGACTTATGTTCAAGGAAACTGTCTCTTCTTACTGTCTATGTTTTGATCCATTCATGTGAAACTCATTATAGATTCCGATGCTTTACTTCAGGATTACTGTATCCCTCTGACCTTCTTATTGACGATGAAACACAGAAATTGCTTCGAAATTAAATACAAAAGGCACAATCCCGACTTAAGTACAAGATAACTGACACTTCTTACTGTCTATGTTTTGAACCATTCCAGTGACACTAGTTATAGATTCCGATGTTTCACTTCAGGTTTACTGTATCCCTCTGACCTTCTTATTGACGATGAAACACAGAAATTGCATCGAAATTAAATACAAAAGGCACAATGCCGACTTAAGTACAAGAAAACTGACTTTTCTTACTGTCTATGTTTTGAATCATTCCTGTGACACTAGTTATAGATTCCGATGCTTCACTTCAGGTTTACTGTATCCCTCTGACCTTCTTATTGGCGATGAAACACAAAAATTGCAACGGAATTAAATACAAAAGGCACAATGCCGACTTATGTACAAGAAAACTGACTCTTCTTACTGTCTATGTGTTGATCCATTCATGTGAATCTCATTATAGATTCCGATGCTTCACTTCAGGTTTACTTTATCCCTCTGACCTTCTTATTGATGATGAAACACAGAAATTGCATCGGAATTAAATACAAGAGGCACAATGCCGACATAAGAACAAGATAACTGACTCTTCTTACTGTCTATGCTTTGAACAATTCCTGTGACACTAGTTATAGATTCCGATGCTTCACTTCAGGTTTACCGTAACCCTCCGACCTTCTTATTGACGATGTAACACAGAAATTGCATCGGATTAAATACAAAAGGCACAATGCCGACTTAAGTACAAGAAAACTGACTCTTCTTACTGTCTATGTTTTGAACCATTCCTGTGACACTAGTTATAGATTCCGATGCTTCACTTCAGGTTTACTGTATCCCTCTGACCATCTTATTGACGAAGGATCACAGAAATTGCGTCGGAATTAAATACAAAAGGCACAATGCCGACTTAAGTACAAGAAAACTGACTCTTCTTACTGTCTATGTTTTGAACCAATCCTGTGACACTAGTTTTGGATTCCGATGCTTCACTTCAGTTTTACTGTATCCCTCTGACCTTCTTATTGACGATGAAACACTGAAATTCCATCGGAATTAAATAGAAAAGGCACAATGCTGACTTAAGTATAATTAAACTGACTCTTCTCACTGTCTATGTTTAAACCGTTCCTGTGACACTAGTTATAGATTAAGATGCTTCACTTCTGGTTTACTGTATTTCCTCTGACTTCTTATTGACGATGATTCACAGAAATTGCATCGTAATTAAATACAAAAGGCACAATGCCGACTTAAGTACAAGAAAACTGACTTTTCTTACTGTCTATGTTTGAACCATTCCTGTGACACTACTTATAGATTCCGATGCTTCACTTCTGGTTTACTGTATCCCTCTGACCTTCCTATTGACGATGAAACACAGAAATTGCATCGGAATTAAATACAAAAGGCACAATGCCGACTTATGTACAAGAAAACTGACTCTTCTTCCTGTCTATGTTTTGATCCATTCATGTGAAACTCATTATAGATTCCGATGCTTTACTTCAGGTTTACTGTATCCCTCCGACCTTCTTATTGACGATGAAACACAGAAATTGCATCGGATTAAAAACAAAAGGCACAATGCCGACTTAAGTACAAGATAACTGACACTTCTTACTGTCTATGTTTTGAACCATTCCAGTGACACTAGTTATAGATTCCGATGCTTCACTTCAGGTTTACTGTATCCCTCTGACCTTCTTATTGACGATGAAATACAGAAATTGCATCGGAATTAAATACAAAAGGCACAATGCCGACATAGGTACAAGAAAACTGACTCTTCTTACTGTCTATGATTTGAACCATTCATGTGACACTAGTTATAGATTCCGATGCTTCACTGCAGGTTTACTGTATACCTCGGACCTTCTTATTGACGATGAAACACAGAAATTGCATCGGAATTAAATACAAGAGTCACAATGCCGACATAAGTACAAGATAACTGACTCTTCTTACTGTCTATGCTTTGAACAATTCCTGTGACACTAGTTATAGATTCCGATGCTTCCCTTTAGGTTTACCGTATCCCTCCGACCTTCTTATTGACGATGAAACACAGAAATTGCATCGGATTAAAAACAAAAGGCACAATGCCGACTTAAGTACAAGAAAACTGACACTTCTTACTGTCTATGTTTTGAACCATTGATGTGACACTAGTTATAGATTCCGATGCTTCACTTCAGGTTTACTGTATACCTTTGACCTCCTATTGACGATGAAACACAGAATTTGCATCGGAATTAAATACAAAAGGCACAATGCCGACTTAAGTACAAGAAAACTGACTCTTCTTACTGGCTATGATTTGAACCATTCCTGTGACACAAGTTATAGTTTCCGATGCTTCACTTCAGTTTCACTGTATCCCTCTGACCTTCTTATTGACGATGAAACACTGAAATTCCATCGGAATTAAATAGAAAAAGCACAATGCTGACTTAAGTATAATTAAACTGACTCTTCTTACTGTCTATGTTTAAACCGTTCCTGTGACACTAGTTATAGATTAAGATGCTTCACTTCTGGTTTACTGTATTTCCTCTGACCTTCTTATTGACGAAGATTCACAGAAATTGCATCGTAATTAAATACAAAAGGCACAATGCCGACTTAAGTACAAGAAAACTGACTTTTCTTACTGTCTATGTTTGAACCATTCCTGTGACACTACTTATAGATTCCGATGCTTCACTTCTGGTTTACTGTATCCCTCTGACCTTCCTATTGACGATGAAACACAGAAATTGCATCGGAATTAAATACAAAAGGCACAATGCCGACTTATGTACAAGAAAACTGACTCTTCTTACTGTCTATGTTTTGATCCATTCATGTGAAACTCATTATAGATTCCGATGCTTTACTTCAGGTTTACTGTATCCCTCTGACCTTCTTATTGACGATGAAACACAGAAATTGCTTCGGAATTATATACAAAAGGCACAATGCCGACTTAAGTACAAGATAACTGACACTTCTTACTGTCTATGTTTTGAACCATTCCAGTGACACTAGTTATAGATTCCGATGCTTCACTTCAGGTTTACTGTATCCCTCTGACCTTCTTATTGACGATGAAACACAGAAATTGCATCGGAATTAAATACAAAAGGCACAATGCCGACATAGGTACAAGAAAACTGACTCTTCTTACTGTCTATGATTTGAACCATTCATGTGACACTAGTTATAGATTCCGATGCTTCACTGCAGGTTTACTGTATCCCTCGGACTTTCTTATTGACGATGAAACACAGAAATTGCATCGGAATTAGATACAAGAGGCACAATGCCGACATAAGTACAAGATAACTGACTCTTCTTACTGTCTATGCTTTGAACAATTCCTGTGACACTAGTTATAGATTCCGATGCTTCCCTTTAGGTTTACCGTATCCCTCCGACCTTCTTATTGACGATGAAACACAGAAATTGCATCGGATTAAAAACAAAAGGCACAATGCCGACTTAAGTACAAGAAAACTGACTCTTCTTACTGTCTATGTTTTGAACCATTCCTGTGACACTAGTTATAGATTCCGATGCTTCACTTCAGGTTTACTGTATACCTTTGACCTCCTATTGACGATGAAACACAGAATTTGCATCGGAATTAAATACAAAAGGCACAATCTCGACTTAAGTACAAGAAAACTGACTATTCTTACTGTCTATGTTTTGAACCATTCCTGCGACACTAGATATAGATTCCGATGCTTCACTTCAAGTATACTGTATCCCTCTGACCTTCTTATTGACGATGAAACACAGAAATTGCATCGAAATTAAATACAAAAGGCACAATGCTGATTTAAATACAAGAAAACTGACTCTTCTTACTGTCTATGTTTTGAACATTTCCTGTGACACTAGTTATTGATTCCGATGCTTTACTTCAGGTTTACTGTATCCCTCTGACCTTAGTATAGACGATGAAACACAGAAATTGCATCGGAATTAAATACAAATGGCCCAATGCCGACTTAAGTACAAGAAAACTGACTCTTCTTACTGTCTATGTTTGAACCATTCCTGTGACACTAGTTATAAATTCCGATGCTTCACTTCAGGTTTACTGTATCCCTCTGACCTTCTTATTGACGATGAAACACAGAAATTGCATCGGAATTAAATACAAAAGGCATAATCCCGACTTAAGTACAAGAAAACTGACTCTTCTTACTGTCTATGTTTTAACCATTCCTGTGACACTAGTTACAGAATCCGATGCTTCACTTCAGGATTACTGTATGCCTCTGACCTTCTTATTGACGAAGAAACACAGAAATTGCTTCGGAATTAAATACAAAAGGCACAATGCCGACTTAAGTACAAGAAAACTGACTCCTCTTACTGTCTATGATTTGAACCATTCCTGTGACACCAGTTATAGATTCTGATGCTTCACTTCATGTTTAGTGTATCCCTCTGACCTTCGTATTGACGATAAAACACAGAAATTGCATCGGAATTAAATACAAAATCACAATGCCGACTTAAGTACAAGAAAACTGACTCTTCTTACTGTCTATGCTTTGAACCAATCCTGTGACACTAGTTATAGATTCCGATGCTTCACTTCAGGATCACTGTATCCCTCTGACCTTCTTATTGACGATGAAACACTGAAATTCCATCGGAATTAAATACAAAAGGCACAATGCCGACTTAAGTACAAGAAAACTGACTCCTCTTACTGTCTATGATTTGAACCATTCCTGTGACACCAGTTATAGATTCTGATGCTTCACTTCATGTTTAGTGTATCCCTCTGACCTTCGTATTGACGATAAAACACAGAAATTGCATCGGAATTAAATACAAAATCACAATGCCGACTTATGTACAAGGAAACTGTCTCTTCTTACTGTCTATGTTTTGATCCATTCATGTGAAACTCATTATAGATTCCGATGCTTTACTTCAGGATTACTGTATCCCTCTGACCTTCTTATTGACGATGAAACACAGAAATTGCTTCGAAATTAAATACAAAAGGCACAATCCCGACTTAAGTACAAGATAACTGACACTTCTTACTGTCTATGTTTTGAACCATTCCAGTGACACTAGTTATAGATTCCGATGTTTCACTTCAGGTTTACTGTATCCCTCTGACCTTCTTATTGACGATGAAACACAGAAATTGCATCGAAATTAAATACAAAAGGCACAATGCCGAGTTAAGTACAAGAAAACTGACTTTTCTTACTGTCTATGTTTTGAATCATTCCTGTGACACTAGTTATAGATTCCGATGCTTCACTTCAGGTTTACTGTATCCCTCTGACCTTCTTATTGGCGATGAAACACAAAAATTGCAACGGAATTAAATACAAAAGGCACAATGCCGACTTATGTACAAGAAAACTGACTCTTCTTACTGTCTATGTGTTGATCCATTCATGTGAATCTCATTATAGATTCCGATGCTTCACTTCAGGTTTACTTTATCCCTCTGACCTTCTTATTGATGATGAAACACAGAAATTGCATCGGAATTAAATACAAGAGGCACAATGCCGACATAAGAACAAGATAACTGACTCTTCTTACTGTCTATGCTTTGAACAATTCCTGTGACACTAGTTATAGATTCCGATGCTTCACTTCAGGTTTACCGTAACCCTCCGACCTTCTTATTGACGATGTAACACAGAAATTGCAACTGATTAAATACAAAAGGCACAATGCCGACTTAAGTACAAGAAAACTGACTCTTCTTACTGTCTATGTTTTGAACCATTCCTGTGACACTAGTTATAGATTCCGATGCTTCACTTCAGGTTTACTGTATCCCTCTGACCATCTTATTGACGAAGGATCACAGAAATTGCGTCGGAATTAAATACAAAAGGCACAATGCCGACTTAAGTACAAGAAAACTGACTCTTCTTACTGTCTATGTTTTGAACCAATCCTGTGACACTAGTTTTGGATTCCGATGCTTCACTTCAGTTTTACTGTATCCCTCTGACCTTCTTATTGACGATGAAACACTGAAATTCCATCGGAATTAAATAGAAAAGGCACAATGCTGACTTAAGTATAATTAAACTGACTCTTCTCACTGTCTATGTTTAAACCGTTCCTGTGACACTAGTTATAGATTAAGATGCTTCACTTCTGGTTTACTGTATTTCCTCTGACTTCTTATTGACGATGATTCACAGAAATTGCATCGTAATTAAATACAAAAGGCACAATGCCGACTTAAGTACAAGAAAACTGACTTTTCTTACTGTCTATGTTTGAACCGTTCCTGTGACACTACTTATAGATTCCGATGCTTCACTTCTGGTTTACTGTATCCCTCTGACCTTCCTATTGACGATGAAACACAGAAATTGCATCGGAATTAAATACAAAAGGCACAATGCCGACTTATGTACAAGAACACTGACTCTTCTTCCTGTCTATGTTTTGATCCATTCATGTGAAACTCATTATAGATTCCGATGCTTTACTTCAGGTTTACTGTATCCCTCCGACCTTCTTATTGACGATGAAACACAGAAATTGCATCGGATTAAAAACAAAAGGCACAATGCCGACTTAAGTACAAGAAAACTGACTCTTCTTACTGTCTATGTTTTGAACCATTCCTGTGACACTAGTTATAGATTCCGATGCTTCACTTCAGGTTTACTGTATACCTTTGACCTCCTATTGACGATGAAACACAGAATTGGCATCGGAATTAAATACAAAAGGCACAATCTCGACTTAAGTAAAAGAAAACTGACTATTCTTACTGTCTATGATTTGAACCATTCCTGCGACACTAGATATAGATTCCGATGCTTCACTTCAAGTATACTGTATCCCTCTGACCTTCTTATTGACGATGAAACACAGAAATTGCTTCGAAATTAAATACAAAAGGCACAATGCTGATTTAAATACAAGAAAACTGACTCTTCTTACTGTCTATGTTTTGAACATTTCCTGTGACACTAGTTATTAATTCCGATGCTTTACTTCAGGTTTACTGTATCCCTCTGACCTTAGTATTGACGATGAAACACAGAAATTGCATCGGAATTAAATACAAATGGCCCAATGCCGACTTAAGTACAAGAAAACTGACTCTTCTTACTGTCTATGTTTGAACCATTCCTGTGACACTAGTTATAGATTCCGATGCTTCACTTCAGGTTTACTGTATCCCTCTGACCTTCTTATTGACGATGAAACACAGAAATTGCATCGGAATTAAATACAAAAGGCATAATCCCGACTTAAGTACAAGAAAACTGACTCTTCTTACTGTCTATGTTTTAACCATTCCTGTGACACTAGTTACAGAATCCGATGCTTCACTTCAGGATTACTGTATGCCTCTGACCTTCTTATTGACGAAGAAACACAGAAATTGCATCGGAATTAAATACAAAAGGCACAATGCCGACTTAAGTACAAGAAAACTGACTCCTCTTACTGTCTATGATTTGAACCATTCCTGTGACACCAGTTATAGATTCTGATGCTTCACTTCATGTTTAGTGTATCCCTCTGACCTTCGTATTGACGATAAAACACAGAAATTGCATCGGAATTAAATACAAAATCACAATGCCGACTTAAGTACAAGAAAACTGACTCTTCTTACTGTCTATGCTTTGAACCAATCCTGTGACACTAGTTATAGATTCCGATGCTTCACTTCAGGATCACTGTATCCCTCTGACCTTCTTATTGACGATGAAACACTGAAATTCCATCGGAATTAAATACAAAAGGCACAATGCCGACTTAAGTACAAGAAAACTGACTCCTCTTACTGTCTATGATTTGAACCATTCCTGTGACACCAGTTATAGATTCTGATGCTTCACTTCATGTTTAGTGTATCCCTCTGACCTTCGTATTGACGATAAAACACAGAAATTGCATCGGAATTATATACAAAATCACAATGCCGACTTATGTACAAGGAAACTGTCTCTTCTTACTGTCTATGTTTTGATCCATTCATGTGAAACTCATTATAGATTCCGATGCTGTACTTCAGGATTACTGTATCCCTCTGACCTTCTTATTGACGATGAAACACAGAAATTGCTTCGAAATTAAATACAAAAGGCACAATCCCGACTTAAGTACAAGATAACTGACACTTCTTACTGTCTATGTTTTGAACCATTCCAGTGACACTAGTTATAGATTCCGATGTTTCACTTCAGGTTTACTGTATCCCTCTGACCTTCTTATTGACGATGAAACACAGAAATTGCATCGAAATTAAATACAAAAGGCACAATGCCGACTTAAGTACAAGAAAACTGACTTTTCTTACTGTCTATGTTTTGAATCATTCCTGTGACACTAGTTATAGATTCCGATGCTTCACTTCAGGTTTACTGTATCCCTCTGACCTTCTTATTGGCGATGAAACACAAAAATTGCAACGGAATTAAATACAAAAGGCACAATGCCGACTTATGTACAAGAAAACTGACTCTTCTTACTGTCTATGTGTTGATCCATTCATGTGAATCTCATTATAGATTCCGATGCTTCACTTCAGGTTTACTTTATCCCTCTGACCTTCTTATTGATGATGAAACACAGAAATTGCATCGGAATTAAATACAAGAGGCACAATGACGACATAAGAACAAGATAACTGACTCTTCTTACTGTCTATGCTTTGAACAATTCCTGTGACACTAGTTATAGATTCCGATGCTTCACTTCAGGTTTACCGTAACCCTGCGAGCTTCTTATTGACGATGTAACACAGAAATTGCATCGGATTAAATACAAAAGGCACAATGCCGACTTAAGTACAAGAAAACTGACTCTTCTTACTGTCTATGTTTTGAACCATTCCTGTGACACTAGTTATAGATTCCGATGCTTCACTTCAGGTTTACTGCATCCCTCTGACCATCTTATTGACGAAGGATCACAGAAATTGCGTCGGAATTAAATACAAAAGGCACAATGCCGACTTAAGTACAAGAAAACTGACTCTTCTTACTGTCTATGTTTTGAACCAATCCTGTGACACTAGTTTTGGATTCCGATGCTTCACTTCAGTTTCACTGTATCCCTCTGACCTTCTTATTGACGATGAAACACTGAAATTCCATCGGAATTAAATAGAAAAGGCACAATGCTGACTTAAGTATAATTAAACTGACTCTTCTCACTGTCTATGTTTAAACCTTTCCTGTGACACTAGTTATAGATTAAGATGCTTCACTTCTGGTTTACTGTATTTCCTCTGACTTCTTATTGACGATGATTCACAGAAATTGCATCGTAATTAAATACAAAAGGCACAATGCCGACTTAAGTACAAGAAAACTGACTTTTCTTACTGTCTATGTTTGAACCATTCCTGTGACACTACTTATAGATTCCGATGCTTCACTTCTGGTTTACTGTATCCCTCTGACCTTCCTATTGACGATGAAACACAGAAATTGCATCGGAATTAAATACAAAAGGCACAATGCCGACTTATGTACAAGAAAACTGACTCTTCTTCCTGTCTATGTTTTGATCCATTCATGTGAAACTCATTATAGATTCCGATGCTTTACTTCAGGTTTACTGTATCCCTCTGACCTTCTTATTGACGATGAAACACAGAAATTGCTTCGGAATTATATACAAAAGGCACAATGCCGACTTAAGTACAAGATAACTGACACTTCTTACTGTCTATGTTTTGAACCATTCCAGTGACACTAGTTATAGATTCCGATGCTTCACTTCAGGTTTACTGTATCCCTCTGACCTTCTTATCGACGATGAAACACAGAAATTGCATCGGAATTAAATACAAAAGGCACAATGCCGACATAGGTACAAGAAAACTGACTCTTCTTACTGTCTATGATTTGCACCATTCATGTGACACTAGTTATAGATTCCGATGCTTCACTGCAGGTTTATTGTATCCCTCGGACCTTCTTATTGACGATGAAACACAGAAATTGCATCGGAATTAAATACAAGAGGCACAATGCCGACATAAGTACAAGATAACTGACTCTTCTTACTGTCTATGCTCTGAACAATTCCTGTGACACTAGTTATAGATTCCGTTGCTTCACTTCAGGTTTACCGTATCCCTCCGACCTTCTTATTGACGATGAAACACAGAAATTGCATCGGATTAAAAACAAAAGGCACAATGCCGACTTAAGTACAAGAAAACTGACTCTTCTTACTGTCTATGTTTTGAACCATTCCTGTGACACTAGTTATAGATTCCGATGCTTCACTTCAGGTTTACAGTATACCTTTGACCTCCTATTGACGATGAAACACAGAATTTGCATCGGAATTAAATACAAAAGGCACAATCTCGACTTAAGTACAAGAAAACTGACTATTCTTACTGTCTATGTTTTGAACCATTCCTGCGACACTAGATATAGATTCCGATGCTTCACTTCAAGTATACTGTATCCCTCTGACCTTCTTATTGACGATGAAACACAGAAATTGCATCGAAATTAAATACAAAAGGCACAATGCTGATTTAAGTACAAGAAAACTGACTCTTCTTACTGTCTATGTTTTGAACCTTTCCTGTGACACTAGTTATTGATTCCGATGCTTTACTTCAGGTTTACAGTATCCCTGTGACCTTAGTATTGACGATGAAACACAGAAATTGCATCGGAATTAAATACAAATGGCCCAATGCCGACTTAAGTACAAGAAAACTGACTCTTCTTACTGTCTATGTTTGAACCATTCCTGTGACACTAGTTATAGATTCCAATGCTTCACTTCAGGGTTACTGTATCCCTCTGACCTTCTTATTGACGATGAAACACTGAAATTCCATCGGAATTAAATACAAAAGGCACAATGCCGACTTAAGTACAATAAAACTGACTCTTCTTACTGTCTATGTTTTGAACCATTCCTGTTACACTAGTTATAGATTCTGATGCTTCACTTCAGGTTTACTGTATACCTGTGACCTTCTTATTGACGATGAAACACAGAATTTGCATCTTAATTAAATACAAAATGCATAATCCCGACTTAAGTACAAGAAAACTGACTCTTCTTACTGTCTATGTTTTAAACCATTCCTATGACACTAGTTATGGATTCCGATGCTTCACTTCAGGTTTACTGTATCCCTCTGACCTTCTTATTGACGATGAAACACAGAAATTGCATCGGAATTAAATATAAAATTCACAATGCCGACTTAAGTACAATTCTTACAGTCTATGATTTGAACCATTCCTGCGACACTAGATATAGATTCCGATGCTTCACTTCAAGTATACTGTATCCCTCTGACCTTCTTATTGACGATGAAACACAGAAATTGCATCGGAATTAAATATAAAATTCACAATGCCGACTTAAGTACAAGAAAACTGACTCTTCTTACAGTCTATGTTTTGAACCATTCCTGCGACACTAGATATAGATTCCGATGCTTCACTTCAAGTATACTGTATCCCTCTGACCTTCTTATTGACGATGAAACACAGAAATTGCATCGAATTAAATACAAAAGGCCCAATGCCGACTTAAGTACAAGATAACTGACACTTCTTACTGTCTATGTTTTGAACCATTCCAGTGACACTAGTTATAGATTCCGATGCTTCACTTCAGGTTTACTGTATCCCTTTGACCTTCTTATTGACGATGAAACACAGAAATTGCATCGGAATTAAATACAAAAGGCATAATCCCGACTTAAGTACAAGAAAACTGACTCTTCTTACTGTCTATGTTTTAACCATTCCTGTGACACTAGTTATAGAATCCGATGCTTCACTTCAGGATTACTGTATGCCTCTGACCTTCTTATTGACGAAGAAACACAGAAATTGCATCGGAATTAAATACAAAAGGCACAATGCCGACTTAAGTACAAGAAAATTGACTCCTCTTACTGTCTATGTTTTGAACCATTCCTGTGACACCAGTTATAGATTCTGATGCTTCACTTCATGTTTAGTGTATCCCTCTGACCTTCGTATTCACGATGAAACAGAAATTGCATCGGAATTAAATACAAAATCACAATGCCGACTTAAGTACAAGAGAACTAACTCCTCTTGCTGTCTATGTTTTGAACCATTCCTGTGACACCAGTTATAGATTCTGATGCTTCACTTCATGTTTACTGTATCCCTCTGACCTTCCTATTGACGATGAAACACAGAAATTGCATCGGAATTAAATACAAAATCACAATGCCGACTTAAGTACAAGAAAACTGACTCTTCTTACTGTCTATGCTTTGAACCAATCCTGTGACACTAGTTATAGTTTCCGATGCTTCACTTCAGGATCACTGTATCCCTCTGACCTTCTTATTGACGATGAAACACTGAAATTCCATCGGAATTAAATACAAAAGGCACAATGCCGACTTAAGTACAATAAAACTGACTCTTCTTACTGTCTACGTTTTGAACCATTCCTGTTACACTAGTTATAGATTCTGATGCTTCACTTCAGGTTTACTGTATAGCTGTGACCTTCTTATTGACGATGAAACACAGAATTTGCATCTTAGTTAAATACAAAATGCATAATCCCGACTTAAGTACAAGAAAACTGACTCTTCTTACTCTCTATGTTTTAAACCATTCCTATGACGCTAGTTATGGATTCCGATGCTTCACTTCAGGTTTACTGTATCCCTCTGACCTTCTTATTGACGATGAAACACAGAAATTGCATCGGAATTAAATATAAAATTCACAATGCCGACTTAAGTACAAGAAAACTGACCCTTCTTACAGTCTATGTTTTGAACCATTCCTGCGACACTAGATATAGATTCCGATGCTTCACTTCAAGTATACTGTATCACTCTGACCTTCTTATTGACGATGAAACACAGAAATTGCATCGGAATTAAATATAAAATTCACAATGCCGACTTAAGTACAAGAAAACTGACTCTTCTTACAGTCTATGTTTTGAACCATTCCTGCGACACTAGATATAGATTCCGATGCTTCACTTCAAGTATACTGTATCCCTCTGACCTTCTTATTGACGATGAAACACAGAAATTGCATCGGAATTAAATACAAAAGGCCCAATGCCGACTTAAGTACAAGATACCTGACACTTCTTACTGTCTATGTTTTGAACCATTCCAGTGACACTAGTTATAGATTCCGATGCTTTACTTCAGGTTTACTGTATCCCTTTGACCTTCTTATTGACGATGAAACACAGAAATTGCATCGGAATTAAATACAAAAGGCATAATCCCGACTTAAGTACAAGAAAACTGACTCTTCTTACTGTCTATGTTTTAACCATTCCTGTGACACTAGTTATAGAATCCGATGCTTCACTTCAGGATTACTGTATGCCTCTGACCTTCTTATTGACGAAGAAACACAGAAATTGCATCGGAATTAAATACAAAAGGCACAATGCCGGCTTAAGTACAAGAAAACTGACTCCTCTTACTGTCTATGTTTTGAACCATTCCTGTGACACCAGTTATAGATTCTGATGTTTCACTTCATGTTTTCTGTATCCCTCTGACCTTCGTATTGACGATGAAACACAGAAATTGCATCGGAATTAAATACAAAATCACAATGCCGACTTAAGTACAAAAAAACTGACTCTTCTTACTGTCTATGCTTTGAACCAATCCTGTGACACTAGTTATAGATTCCGATGCTTCACTTCAGGATCACTGTATCCCTCTGACCTTCTTATTGACGATGAAACACTGAAATTCCATCGGAATTAAATACAAAAGGCACAATGCCGACATAAGTACAATAAAACTGACTCTTCTTACTGTCTATGTTTTGAACCATTCCTGGTACTTTAGTTATAGATTCTGATGCTTCACTTCAGGTTTACTGTATACCTGTGACCATCTTATTGACGATGAAACACAGAATTTCCATCGGAATTAAATACAAAAGGCATAATCCCGACTTAAGTACAAGAAAACTGACTCTTCTTACTGTCTATGCTTTAAACCATTCCTACGACACTAGTTATGGATTCCGATGCTTCACTTCAGGTTTACTGTATCCCTCTGACCTTCTTATTGACGATGAAACACAGAAAATGCATCGAAATTAAATACAAAAGGCACAATGCTGATTTAAATACAGGAAAACTGACTCTTCTTACTTTCTATGATTTGAACCATTCATGTGACACTAATTATAGATTCCGATGCTTCACTTCAGGTTTACTGTATCCCTCTGACCTTCTTATTGACGATGAAACAAAGAAATTGCATCGGAATTAAATACAAAATTCACAATGCCGACTTAAGTACAAGAAAACTGACTCTTCTTACAGTCTATGTATTGAACCATTCCTGTGACACTAGTTATAGATTCCGATGCTTCACTTCAGGTTTACTGTATTCCTCTGACCTTCTTATTGACGATGAAACACAGAATTTGCAACGGAATTAAATACAAAAGGCACAATGCCGACTTAAGTACAAGAAAACTGACCCTTCTTACTGTCTATGTTTTGAACCACTCCTGTGACACTAGTTATAGAGACCGATGCTTCACTTCAGGTTTACTGTATCCCTCTGACCATCTTATTGACGATGAAACACAGAAATTGCATCGAAATTAAATACAAAAGGCACAATGCAGATTTAAATACAATAAAACTGACTCTTCTACTGTCTATGTTTTAAACCATTCATGTGACACTAATTATAGATTCCGATGCTTCACTTCAGGTTTACTGTATCCCTCTGACCTTCTTGTTGGTGACGAAACACAGAAATTGCATCGGAATTACATACAAAAGGCTCAATGCTGATTTAAATACAAGAAAAGTGACTCTTCCTACTGTCTATGCTTTGAACCATTCATGTAACACTATTTATAGATTCCGTTGCTTCACTTCAGGTTTACTGTATCCCTCTGACCTTCTTATTGACGATGAATCACAGAAATTGCATCGGAATTAAACACAAAAGGCAGAAAGCCGACTTAAGTACAAGGAAACTGACTCTTCTTACTGTCTATGTTTAAACCGTTCCTGCGACACTAGTTATAGATTCTGATGCTTCACTTCTGGTTTACTGTATGCCTCTGACCTTCTTATTGACGATGAATCACAGAAATTGCATCGGAATTAAACACAAAAGGCACAATGCCGACTTAAGTACAAGAAAACTGACTTTTCTTACTGTCTATGTTTTGAACCATTCCTGTGACACTACTTATAGATTCTGATGCTTCACTTCAGGTTTACAGTATCCCTCTGACCTTCTTATTGACGATGAAACACAGAAATTGCATCGGAATTAAATACAAAATGCACAATGCCGACATAGGTACAAGAAAACTGACTCTTCTTACTGTCTATGTTTTGGACCATTCCAGTGACACTAGTTATAGATTCCGATGCTTCACTTCAGGTTTACTGTATCCCTGAGACCTTCTTTTTGACGATGAAACACAGAAATTGCATCGGAATTAAATACAAAATGCACAATGCCGACATAGGTACAAGAAAACTGACTCTTCTTACTGTCTATGATTTGAACCATTCATGTGACACTAGTAATAGATTCCGATGCTTCACTGCAGGTTTACTGTATGCCTGTGACCTTCTTATTGACGATGAAACACAGAAATTGCATCGGAATTAAATACAAGAGGCACAATGCCGACATAAGTACAAGATGACTGACTCTTCTTACTGTCTATGCTTTGAACAATTCCTGTGACACTAGTTATAGATTCCGATGCTTCACTTCAGGTTTACCGTACCCCTCTGACCCTCTTATTGACGATGAAACACAGAAATTGCATCGGATTAAAAACAAAAGGCACAATGCCGACTTAAGTACAAGAAAACTGACTCTTCTTACTGTCTATGTTTTGAACCATTCCTGTGACACTAGTTATAGATTCCGATGCTTCACTTCAGGTTTACTGTATACCTGTGACCTCCTATTGACGATGAAACACAGAATTTGCATCCGAATTTAATACAAAGGGCACAATGCAGACTTAAGTACAAGAAAACTGACTATTCTTTCTGTCTATGTTTTGAACCATTCCTGCGACACTAGATATAGATTCTGATGCTACACTTCAAGTATACTCTATCCCTCTGACCTTCTTATTGACGATGAAACACAGAAATTGCATCGAAATTAAATACAAAAAGCACAATGCTGATTTAAATACAAGAAAACTGACTCTTCTCACTGTCTATGTTTTGAACCATTCATGTGACACTAATTATAGATTCCGATGCTTCACTTCAGGTTTACTGTATCCCTCTGACCTTCTTATTGACGATGAAACACAGAAATTGCATCGGAATTGCATACAAAAGGCACAATGCCGAACTAAGTACAGGAAAACTGACTCTTCTTACTGTCTATGATTTGAACCATTCCTGTGACACTAGTTATAGATTCCGATGCTTCACTTCAGGTTTACTGTATACCTCTGACCTTCTTATTGACGATGAAACACAGAAATAGCATCGGAATTAAATACAAAAGGCACAATGCCGAACTAAGTACAGGAAAACTGACTCTTCTTACTGTCTATGATTTGAACCATTCCTGTGACACTAGTTATACATTCCGATGCTTTACTTCAGGTTTACTGTATTCCTCTGACCTTCGTATTGACGATGAAACACAGAAATTGCATCGGAATTAAATACAAAATGCACAATGCCGACTTAAGTACAAGAAAACTGACTCTTCTTACTGTCTATGGTTTGAACCATTAGTGTGACACTAGTTATAGATTCCGATGCTTAACTTCAGGTTCACTGTTTCCCTCTGACCATCGTATTGACGATGAAACACTGAAATTGCATCGGAATTAAATACAAACGGCACAATTCCGACTTAAGTACAAGAAAACTGACACTTCTTACTGTCTATGTTTGAACCATTCCTGTGACACTAGTTATAGAATCCGATGCTTCACTTCAGGTTTACTGTATGCCTCTGACCTTCTTATTGACGATGAAACACAGAAATTGCATCGGAATTAAATACAAAAGGCACAATGAACACTTAAGTACAAGAAAACTGACTCTTCTTACTGTCTATGTTTTGAACCTTTCCTCTGACACTAGTTATAGATTCCGATGCTTTACTTTAGGTGTACTGTATCCCTCTGACCTAATTATTGACGAGGAAACACAGAAATTGCATCGGAATTAAATAGAAACGCCACAATGCCTACTTAAGTACAAGAAGACTGACTCTTCTTACTGGCTATGTTTTGAACCATCCTGTGACACTAGTTATAGATTCCAATGCTTGACTTCAGTTTAACTGTATCCCTTGGACCTTCTTATTGACGATGAAACACAGAAATTGCATCGGAATTGAATACAAAAGGCACAATGCCGACTTAATTGCAACAAGACTGACTCTTCTTACTGACTATGTTTTGAACCATTCCTGTGACACTAGTTACAGATTCCGATGCTTCACTTCAGGTTTACTGTATCCCTCTGACCTTCTTATTGACGATGAAACACAGAATTTGCATCGGAATTAAATACAAAAGACATAATCACGACTTAAGTACAAGAAAACTGACTCTTCTTACTTCTCTATGTTTGAACCAATCCTGTGACACTAGTTATAGAATCTGATGCTTCACTTCAGGTTTACTGTATGCCTCTGACCTTCTTATTGACGAAGATACACAGAAATTGCATCGGAATTAAATACAAAAGGCACAATGCCGACTTAAGTACAAGAAAACTGACTCCTCTTACTGTCTATGTTTTGAACCATTCCTGTGACACCAGTTATAGATTCTGATGCTTCACTTCATGTTTACTGTATCCCTCTGACCTTCGTATTGACGATGAAACACAGAAATTGCATCGGAATTAAATACAAAAGGCACAATGCCGACTTAAGTACAAGAAGACTGACTCTTCTTATGTCTATGTCTTGAACCTTTCCTGTGACTATAGTTATAGATTCCGATGCTTCACTTCAGGTTTACTGTATCCCTCTGACCTTCTTATTGACGAGGAAACACAGAAATTGCATCGGAATTAAATAGAAACGCCACAATGCCGACTTAAGTACAAGAAGAATGACTCTTCTTACTGACATGTTTGAACCATTCTTGTGACAGTAGTTATAGATTCCGATGCTTCACTTCAGGTTTACTGTATCCCTCTGACCTTCTTATTGACGATGAAACACAGAAATTGCAACGGAATTAAATACAAAAGGCACAATGCCGGCTTAAGTACAAGAAGACTGACTCTTCTTATGTCTATGTCTTGAACCTTTCCTGTGACTATAGTTATAGATTCCGATGCTTCACTTCAGGTTTACTGTATCCCTCTGACCTTCGTATTGACGATGAAACACAGAAACTGCATCGGAATTAAATAGAAAAGGCACAATGCCGATTTAAGTACAACAATACTGACCCATTTTACTGTCTATGTTTTGAACCGTCCCTGTGACACTAGTTATAGATTCCGATGCTTCACTCCAGGTTTACTGTATCCCTTGTACCTTCTTACTGACGATGAAACACAGAAATTGCATCGGAATTAAATGAAAAAGGCACAATGCCGACTTAAGTACAAGAAGACTGACTCTTCTTACTGACTATGCTTTGAACCATTCCTGTGACACTTATTATAGATTCCGATACTTCACTTCAGGTATACTGTATCCCTCTGACCTTCTTAGTGACGATGAAACACAGAAATTGCATCGGAATTAAATTCAAAAGGCACAATGCCGAATTAAGTACAAGAAGACTGACACTTCTTACTGTCTATGTTTTGAACCATTCCTGTGACACTAGTTGTAGACTCCGATGCTTCACTCCAGGTTTACTGTATCCCTTGGAGCCTCTTATCGACGATGAAACACAGAAATTGCATCAGAATTAAATACAAAAGGCACAATGCCGACTAAAGTACAAGAAGACTGACCCTTCTGACAGTCTATGCTTTGAACCATTCCTGTGACACTAGTTATAGATTCAGGTGCTTCACTCCAGGTTTACAGTATCCCTTGGACCTTCTTATTGACGATGATACACAGAAATGCATCAGAATTAAATAGAAACGGCACAATGCCGACATAAGTACAAGAAGACTGACGCTTCTTACTGACTATGTTTTGAACCATTCCTGTGACACTAGTTATAGATTCCGATGCTTCACTTCAGGTTTACTGTATCCCTTGGACCTTCTTATTGACGATGAATTACAGATATTGCATCGGAATTAAATAGAAAAGGCACAATGCCGACTTAAGTACAAGAAGACTGACTCTTCTTACTGTTTATGATTTGAACCATTCCTGTGAGACTACTTATAGATTCCGGTGCTTCACTCCATGTTTACTGTATCCCTTGGACCTTCATATTGAAGAAGAAACACAGAAATTGTATCAGAATTAAATAGTAAAGGCACAATGCCGACTTAAGTACAAGAGGACTGACGCTTCTAACTCACTATGTTTGAACCATTCCTGTGATACTAGTTATAGATTCCGATGCTTCACTTCAGGTTTACTGTATCCCTCTGACCTTCTTATTGACGAAGAAACACAGAAATTGCATCGGAATTAAATACAATAGTCGCAATGCCGACTTAAGTACAAGAAGAATGACTCTTCTTACTGACACGTTTGAACCATTCTTGTGACAGTAGTTATAGATTCCGATGCTTCACTTCAGGTTTACTGTATCCCTCTGACCTTCTGATTGACGATGAAACACAGAAATTGCAACGGAATTAAATACAAGAGGCACAATGCCGGTTTTGGTACAAGAAGACTGACTCTTCTTATGTCTATGTCTTGAACCTTTCCTGTGACTATAGTTATAGATTCCGATGCTTCACTTCAGGTTTACTGTATCCCTCTGACCTTCTTATTGACGATGAAACACAGAAATTGCATCGGATTAAAATACAAAAGGCACAATGCCGATTTAAGTACAAGAAAACTGACTCTTCTTACTGTCTATGTTTTGAACCATTCATGTGACACTAGTTATAGATTCCGATGCTTCACTTCAGGTTTACTGTATCCCTCTGACTTTCTTATTGACGATGAAACACAGAAATTGCATCGGAATTAAATACAAAAGGCACAATGCCGACTTAAGTACAAGAAAACTGACTCTTCTTACTGTCTATGCTTTGAACCAATCCTGTGACACTAGTTATAGATTCCGATGCTTCACTTCAGGATCACTGTATCCCTCTGACCTTCTTATTGACGATGAAACACGGAAACTGCATCGGAATTAAATAGAAAAGGCACAATGCCGACTTAAGTACAACAATACTGACCCATCCTACTGCTTATGTTTTGAACCGTCCCTGTGACACTAGTTATAGATTCCGATGCTTCACTCCAGGTTTACTGTATCCCTTGTACCTTCTTACTGACGATGAAACACAGAAATTGCATCGGAATTAAATGAAAAAGGCACAGTGCCGACTTAAGTACAAGAAGACTGACTCTTCTTACTGACTATGCTTTGAACCATTCCTGTGACACTTATTATAGATTCCGATACTTCACTTCAGGTATACTGTATCCCTCTTTCCTTCTTAGTGACGATGAAACACAGAAATTGCATCGGAATTAAATTCAAAAGGCACAATGCCGAATGACGTACAAGAAGACTGACACTTCTTACTGTCTATGTTTTGAACCATTCCTGTGACACTAGTTGTAGACTCCGATGCTTCACTCCAGGTTTACTGTATCCCTTGGACCCTCTTATCGACGATGAAACACAGAAATTGCATCAGAATGAAATACAAAAGGCACAATGCCGACTAAAGTACAAGAAGACTGACCCTTCTGACAGTCTATGCTTTGAACCATTCCTGTGACACTAGTTATAGATTCAGGTGCTTCACTCCAGGTTTACAATATCCCTTGGACCTTCTTATTGACGATGATACACAGAAATGCATCAGAATTAAATAGAAAAGGCACAATGCCGACATAAGTACAAGAAGACTGACGCTTCTTACTGACTATGTTTTGAACCATTCCTGTGACACTAGTTATAGATTCCGATGCTTCACTTCAGGTTTACTGTATCCCTTGGACCTTCTTATTGACGATGAATTACAGATATTGCATCGGAATTAAATAGAAAAGGCACAATGCCGACTTAAGTACAAGAAGACTGACTCTTCTTACTGTTTATGATTTGAACCTTTCCTGTGACACTAGGTATAGATTCCGATGCTACACTCCAGGTTTATTGTATCCCTTGGACCTTCTTATTGTCGATGAAACACAGAAATTGCATCGGAGTTAAATACAAAAGGCACAATGCCGACTAAAGTACCAGAAGACTGACTCTTCTTACAGTCCATGTTTCGAACCATTCCTGTGACACAAGTTATACATTCCGGTGCTTCACTCCATGTTTACTGTATCCCTTGGACCTTCATATTGAAGAAGAAACACAGAAATTGTATCAGAATTAAATAGTAAAGACACAATGCCGACTTAAGTACAAGAGGACTGACGCTTCTAACTGACTATGTTTGAACCATTCCTGTGATACTAGTTATAGATTCCGATGCTTCACTTCAGGTTTACTGTTTCCCTCTGACCTTCTTATTGACGAAGAAACACAGAAATTGCATCGGAATTAAATACAATAGTCGCAATGCCGACTTAAGTACAAGAAGAATGACACTTCTTACTTACATATTTGAACCATTCTTGTGACAGTAGTTATAGATTCCGATGCTTCACTTCAGGTTTACTGTATCCCTCTGACCTTCTTATTAACGATGAAACACAGAAATTGCAACGGAATTAAATACAAATGGCACAATGGCGGCTTAAGTACAAGAAGACTGACTCTTCTTATGCCTATGTCTTGAACCTTTCCTGTGACTATAGTTATAGATTCCGATGCTTCACTTCAGGTTTACTGTATCCCTCTGACCTTCTTATTGACGATGAAACACAGAAATTGCATCGGAATAAAATAAAAAAGGCACAATGCCGACTTAAGTACAAGAAAACTGACTCTTCTTACTGTCTATGTTTTGAACCATTCATGTGACACTAGTTATAGATTCCGATGCTTCACTTCAGGTTTACTGTATCCCTCTGACCTTCTTATTGACGATGAAACACAGAAATTGCATCGGAATTAAATACAAAAGGCATAATCCCGACTTAAGTACAAGAAAACTGACTCTTCTTACTGTCTATGTTTTAACCATTCCTGTGACACTAGTTATAGAATCCGATGCTTCACTTCAGGATTACTGTATGCCTCTGACCTTCTTATTGACGAAGAAACACAGATATTGCATCGGAATTAAATACAAAAGGCACAATGCCGACTTAAGTACAAGAATACTGACTCCTCTTACTGTCTATGTTTTGAACCATTCCTGTGACACCAGTTATAGATTCTGATGCTTCACTTCATGTTTACTGTATCCCTCTGACCTTCGTATTGACGATGAAACACAGAAATTGCATCGGAATTAAATACAAAATCACAATGCCGACTTAAGTACAAAAAAACTGACTCTTCTTACTGTCTATGCTTTGTACCAATCCTGTGACACTAGTTATAGATTCCGATGCTTCACTTCAGGATCACTGTATCCCTCTGACCTTCTTATTGATCATGAAACACTGAAATTCCATCGGAATTAAATACAAAAGGCACAATGCCGACTTAAGTACAATAAAACTGACTCTTCTTACTGTCTATGTTTTGAACCATTCATGTAACACTATTTATAGATTCCGTTGCCTCACTTCAGGTTTACTGTATCCCTCTGACCTTCTTATTGACGATGAATCACAGAAATTGCATCGGAATTAAACACAAAAGGCACAAAGCCGACTTAAGTACAAGTAAACTGACTCTTCTTACTGTCTATGTTTAAACCGTTCCTGCGACACTAGTTATAGATTCTGATGCTTCACTTCTGGTTTACTGTATGCCTCTGACCTTCTTATTGGCGACGAATCACTGAAATTGCATCGGAATTAAACACAAAAGGCACAATGCCGACTTAAGTACAAGAAAACTGACTTTTCTTAATGTCTATGTTTTGAACCATTCCTGTGACACTACTTATAGATTCTGATGCTTCACTTCAGGTTTACTGTATCCCTCTGACCTTCTTATTGCTGATGAAACACAGAAATTGCATCGGAATTAAATGCAAAAGGCACAATGCCGACTTATGTACAAGAAAACTGACTCTTCTTACTGTCTATGCTTTGATCCATTCATGTGAAACTCATTATAGATTCCGATGATTTACTGCAGGTTTACTGTATCCCTCTGACCTTCTTATTGACGATGAAACACAGAAATTGCTTCGGAATTAAATACAAAAGGCACAATGCCGACTTAAGTACAAGATAACTGACACTTCTTACTGTCTATGTTTTGGACCATTCCAGTGACACTAGTTATAGATTCCGATGCTTCACTTCAGGTTTACTGTATCCCTCTGACCTTCTTTTTGACGATGAAACTCAGAAATTGCATCGGATTGAAATACAAAATGCACAATGCCGACATAGGTACAAGAAAACTGACTTTTCTTACTGTCTATGATTTGAACCATTCATGTGACACTAGTAATAGATTCCGATGCTTCACTGCAGGTTTGCTGTATGCCTCTGACCTTCTTATTGACGAGGAAACACAGAAATTGCATCGGAATTAAATAGAAACGCCACAATGCTTACTTAAGTACAAGAAGACTGACTCTTCTTACTGGCTATGTTTTGAACCATCCTGTGACACTAGTTATAGATTCCGATGCTTGACTTCAGTTTTACTGTATCCCTTGGACCTTCTTATTGACGATGAAACACAGAAATTGCATCGGAATTAAGTACAAAAGGCACAATGCCGACTTAATTGCAACAAGGCTGACTCTTATTACAGACTATGTTTTGAACCATTCCTGTGACACTAGTTATAGATTCCGATGCTTCACTTCAGGTTTACTGTATCCCTCTGACCTTCTTATTGACGATTAAACACAGAAATTGCATCGGAATTAAATACAAAAGGCATAATCCCGACTTAAGTACAAGAAAACTGACTCTTCTTACTGTCTATGTTTGAACCATTCCTGTGACACTAGTTATAGATTCCGGTGCTTCACTCCATGTTTAGTGTATCCCTTGGACCTTCATATTGAAGAAGAAACACAGAAATTGTATCAGAATTAAATAGTAAAGGCTCAATGCCTACTTAAGTACAAGAGGACTGACGCTTCTTACTGACTATGTTTGAACCATTCCTGTGTAACTAGTTATAGATTCCGATGCTTCACTTCAGGTTTACTGTATCCCTCTGACCGTCTTATTGACGAAGAAACACAGAAATTGCATCGGAATTAAATACAATAGTCGCAATGCCGACTTAAGTACAAGAAGAATGACTCTTCTTACTGACATGTTTGAACCATTCTTGTGACACTAGTTATAGATTCCGATGCTTCACTTCAGGTTTACTGTATCCCTCTGACCTTCTTATTGACGATGAAACACAGAAATTGCATCGGAATTAAATACAAAAGGCATAATCCCGACTTAAGTACAAGAAAACTGACTCTTCTTACTGTCTATGTTTGAACCATTCCTGTGACACTAGTTATAGAATCCGATGCTTCACTTCAGGTTTACTGTATGCCTCTGACCTTCTTATTGACGAAGAAACACAGAAATTGCATCGGAATTAAATACAAAAGGCACAATGCCGACTTAAGTACAAGAAAACTGACTCCTCTTACTGGCTATGTTTTGAACCATTCCTGTGACACCAGTTATAGATTCTGATGCTTCGCTTCATGTTACTGTATCCCTCTGACCTTCGTATTGACGATGAAACACAGAAATTGCATCGGAATTAAATACAAAAGGCACAATGCCGACTTAAGTACAAGAAAACTGACTCTTCTTACTGTCTATGTTTTGAACCAATCCTGTGACACTAGTTATAGATTCCGATGCTTCACTTCAGGATCACTGTATCCCTCTGACCTTCTTATTGACGTTGAAACACAGAAACTGCATCGGAATTAAATAGAAAAGGCACAATGCCGACTAAAGTACAACAATACTGACCCATCTTACTGTCTATGTTTTGAACCGTCCCTGTGACACTAGTTATAGATTCCGATGCTTCACTCCAGGTTTACTGTATCCCTTGTACCTTCTTACTGACGATGAAACACAGAAATTGCATCGGAATTAAATGAAAAAGGCACAATGCCGACTTAAGTACAAGAAGACTGACTCTTCTTACTGACTATGCTTTGAACCATTCCTGTGACACTTATTATAGATTCCGATACTTCACTTCAGGTATACTGTATCCCTCTGACCTTCTTAGTGACGATGAAACACAGAAATTGCATCGGACTCAAATTCAAAAGGCACAATGCCGAATTAAGTACAAGAAGACTGACACTTCTTACTGTCTATGTTTTGAACCATTCCTGTGACACTAGTTGTAGACTCCGATGCTTCACTCCAGGTTTACTGTATCCCTTGGACCCTCTTATCGACGATGAAACACAGATATTGCATCTGAATTAAATACAAAAGGCACAATGCCGACTAAAGTACAAGAAGACTGACCCTTCTGACAGTCTATGCTTTGAACCATTCCTGTGACACTAGTTATAGACTCCAGAGCTTCACTCCAGGTTTACAGTATCCCTTCGACCTTCTTATTGACGATGATACACAGAAATGCATCAGAATTAAATAGAAAAGGCACAATGCCGACATAAGTACAAGAAGACTGACGCTTCTTACTGCCTATGTTTTGAACCATTCCTGTGACACTAGTTATAGATTCCGATGCTTCACTTCAGGTTTACTGTATCCCTTGGACCTTCTTATTGACGATGAATTACAGATATTGCATCGGAATTAAATAGAAAAGGCACAATGCCGACTTAAGTACAAGAAGACTGACTCTTCTTACTGTTTATGATTTGAACCATTCCTGTGACACTAGGTATAGATTCCGATGCTACACTCCAGGTTTATTGTATCCCTTGGACCTTTTTATTGTCGATGAAACACAGAAATTGCATCGGAGTTAAATACAAAAGGCACAATGCCGACTAAAGTACCAGAAGACTGACTCTTCTTACAGTCCATGTTTCGAACCATTCCTGTGACACTAGTTATAGATTCCGGTGCTTCACTCCATGTTTAGTGTATCCCTTGGACCTTCATATTGAAGAAGAAACACAGAAATTGTATCAGAATTAAATAGTAAAGGCTCAATGCCTACTTAAGTACAAGAGGACTGACGCTTCTTACTGACTATGTTTGAACCATTCCTGTGTAACTAGTTATAGATTCCGATGCTTCACTTCAGGTTTACTGTATCCCTCTGACCTTCTTATTGACGAAGAAACACAGAAATTGCATCGGAATTAAATACAATAGTCGCAATGCCGACTTAAGTACAAGAAGAATGACTCTTCTTACTGACATGTTTGAACCATTCTTGTGACAGTAGTTATAGATTCCGATGCTTCACTTCAGGTTTACTGTATCCCTCTGACCTTCTTATTGACGATGAAACACAGAAATTGCAACGGAATTAAATACAAAAGGCACAATGCCGGCTTAAGTACAAGAAGACTGACTCCTCTTATGTCTATGTCTTGAACCTTTCCTGTGACTATATTTATAGATTCCGATGCTTCACGTCAGGTTTACTGTATCCCTCTGACCTTCTTATTGACGATGAAACACAGAAATTGCATCGGAATAAAATAAAAAAGGCACAATGCCGACTTAAGTACAAGAAAACTGACTCTTCTTACTGTCTATGTTTTGAACCATTCATGTGACACTAGTTATAGATTCCGATGCTTCACTTCAGGTTTACTGTATCCCTCTGACCTTCTTATTGACGATGAAACACAGAAATTGCATCGGAATTAAATACAAAAGGCACAATGCCGACTTAAGTACAATAAAACTGACTCTTCGTACTGTCTATGTTTTGAACCATTCCTGTTACACTAGTTATAGATTCTGATGCATCACTTCAGGTTTACTGTATACCTGTGACCTAATTATTGACGATGAAACATAGAATTTCCATCGGAAATAAATACAAAAGGCATAATCCCGACTTAAGTAAAAGAAAACTGACTCTTCTTACTGTCTATGTTTTAAACCATTCCTATGACACTAGTTATAGATTCCGGTGCTTCACTCCATGTTTAGTGTATCCCTTGGACCTTCATATTGAAGAAGAAACACAGAAATTGTATCAGAATTAAATAGTAAAGGCTCAATGCCTACTTAAGTACAAGAGGACTGACGCTTCTTACTGACTATGTTTGAACCATTCCTGTGTAACTAGTTATATATTCCGATGCTTCACTTCAGGTTTACTGTATCCCTCTGACCTTCTTATTGACGATGAAACACAGAAATTGCATAGGAATAAAATAAAAAAGGCACAATGCCGACTTAAGTACAAGAAAACTGACTCTTCTTACTGTCTATGTTTTGAACCATTCATGTGACACTAGTTATAGATTCCGATGTTTCACTTCAGGTTTACTGTATCCCTCTGACCTTCTTATTGACGATGAAACACAGAAATTGCATCGGAATTAAATACAAAAGGCATAATCCCGACTTAAGTACAAGAAAACTGACTCTTCTTACTGTCTATGTTTTAACCATTCATGTGACACTAGTTATAGAATCCGATGCTTCACTTCAGGATTACTGTATGCCTCTGACCTTCTTATTGACGATGAAACACTGAAATTCCATCGGAATTAAATACAAAAGGCACAATGCCGACTTAAGTACAATAAAACTGACTCTTCTTACTGTCTATGTTTTGAACCATTCCTGTTACACTAGTTATAGATTCTGATGCATCACTTCAGGTTTACTGTATACCTGTGACCTAATTATTGACGATGAAACATAGAATTTCCATCGGAAATAAATACAAAAGGCATAATCCCGACTTAAGTACAAGAAAACTGACTCTTCTTACTGTCTATGTTTTAAACCATTCCTATGACACTAGTTATGGATTCCGATGCTTCACTTCAGGTTTACTGTATCCCTCTGACCTTCTTATTGAAGATGAAACACAGAAAATGCATCGAATATAATACAAAAGGCACAATGCTGATTTAAATACAGGAAAACTGACTCTTCTTATTTTCTATGATTTGAACCATTCATGTGACACTAATTATAGATTCCGATGCTTCACTTCAGGTTTACTGTATCCCTCTGACCTTCTTATTGACGATGAAACACAGAATTTGCATCGGAATTAAATACAATAGGCACAATGCCGACTTAAGTACAAGAAAACTGACTCCTCTTACTGTCTATGTTTTGAATCATTCCTGTGACACTAGTTATAGAGTCCGATGCTTCACTTCAGGTTTACTGTATCCCTCTGACCATCTTATTGACGATGAAACACAGAAATTGCATCGAAATTAAATACAAAAGGCACAATGCAGATTTAAATACAACAAAACTGACTCTTCTTACTGTCTATGTTTTGAACCATTCATGTGACACTAATTATAGATTCCGATGCTTCACTTCAGGTTTACTGTATAACTCTGACCTTCTTATTGGTGACGAAACACAGAAATTGCATCGGAATTACATACAAAAGGCTCAATGCTGATTTAAATACAAGAAAAGTGACTCTTCCTACTGTCTATGCTTTGAACCATTCATGTAACACTATTTATAGATTCCGTTGCCTCACTTCAGGTTTACTGTATCCCTCTGACCTTCTTATTGACGATGAATCACAGAAATTGCATCGGAATTAAACACAAAAGGCACAAAGCCGACTTAAGTACAAGTAAACTGACTCTTCTTACTGTCTATGTTTAAACCGTTCCTGCGACACAAGTTATAGATTCTGATGCTTCACTTCTGGTTTACTGTATGCCTCTGACCTTCTTATTGACGATGAATCACAGAAATTGCATCGGAATTAAACACAAAAGGCACAATGCAGACTTAAGTACAAGAAAACTGACTTTTCTTACTGTCTATGTTTTGAACCATTCCTGTGACACTACTTAGAGATTCTGATGCTTCACTTCAGGTTTACTGTATCCCTCTGACCTTCTTATTGACGATGAAACACAGAAATTGCATCGGAATTAAATGCAAAAGGCACAATGCCGACTTATGTACAAGAAAACTGACTCTTCTTACTGTCTATGTTTTGATCCATTCATGTGAAACTCATTATAGATTCCGATGCTTTACTTCAGGTTTACTGTATCCCTCTGACCTTCTTATTGACGATGAAACACAGAAATTGCTTCGGAATTAAATACAAAAGGCACAATGCCGACTTAAGTACAAGATAACAGACACTTCTTACTGTCTATGATTTGGACCATTCCAGTGACACTAGTTATAGATTCCGATGCTTCACTTCAGGTTTACTGTATCCCTCTGACCTTCTTATTGACGATGAAACACAGAAACTGCATCGGAATTAAATAGAAAAGGCACAATGCTGACTTAAGTTCAACAATACTGACCCATCTTACGGTCTATGTTTTGAACCGTCCCTGTGACACTAGTTATAGATTCCGATGCTTCACTCCAGGTTTACTGTATCCCTTGTACCTTCTTACTGACGATGAAACACAGAATTTGCATCGGAATTAAATGAAAAAGGCACAATGCCGACTTAAGTACAAGAAGACTGACTCTTCTTACTGACTATGCGTTGAACCATTCCTGTGACACTTATTATAGATTCCGATACCTCACTTCAGGTATGCTGTATCCCTCTGACCTTCTTAGTGACGATGAAACACAGAAATTGCATCGGAATTAAATTCAAAAGGCACAATGCCGAATTAAGTACAAGAAGACTGAGACTTCTTACTGTCTATGTTTTGAACCATTCCTGTGACACTAGTTGTAGACTCCGATGCTTCACTCCAGGTTTACTGTATCCTTTGGACCCTCTTATCGACGATGAAACACAGAAATTGCATCGGAATTAAATACAAATGGCACAATGCCGACTAAAGTACAAGAAGACTGACCCTTCTGACAGTCTATGCTTTGAACCATTCCTGTGACACTAGTTATAGATTCCGGTGCTTCACTCCAGGTTTACAGTATCCCTTGGACCTTCTTATTGACGATGATACACAGAAATGCATCAGAATTAAATAGAAAAGGCACAATGCCGACATAAGTACAAGAAGACTGACGCTTCTTACTGACTATGTTTTGAACCATTCCTGTGACACTAGTTATAGATTCCGATGCTTCACTTCAGGTTTACTGTATCCCTTGGACCTTCTTATTGACGATGAATTACAGATATTGCATCGGAATTTAATAGAAAAGGCACAATGCCGACTTAAGTGCAAGATGACTGACTCTTCTTACTGTTTATGATTTGAACCATTCCTGTGACACTAGGTATAGATTCCGATGCTACACTCCAGGTTTATTGTATCACTTGGACCTTCTTATTGTCGATGAAACACAGAAATTGCATCGGAGTTAAATGTAAAAGGCTCAATGCCGACTAAAGTACCAGAAGACTGACTCTTCTTACAGTCCATGTTTCGAACCATTCCTGTGACACTAGTTATAGATTCCGGTGCTTCACTCCATGTTTACTGTATCCCTTGGACCTTCATATTGAAGAAGAAACACAGAAATTGTATCAGAATTAAATAGTAAAGGCACAATGCCGACTTAAGTACAAGAGGACTGACGCTTCTTACTGACTATGTTTGAACCATTCCTGTGATAGTAGTTATAGATTCCGATGCTTCACTTCAGGTTTACTGTATCCCTCTGACCTTCTTATTGACGAAGAAACACAGAAATTGCATCGGAATGATATACAATAGTCGCAATGCCGACTTAGTACAAGAAGAATGACTCTTCTTACTGACATTTTTGAACCATTCTTGTGACAGTAGTTATAGATTCCGATGCTTCACTTCAGGTTTACTGTATCCCTCTGACCTTCTTATTGACGATGAAACACAGAAATTGCAACGGAATTAAATACAAAAGGCACAATGCCGGCTTAAGTACAAGAAGACTGACTCTTCTTATGTCTATGTCTTGAACCTTTCCTGTGACTATAGTTATAGATTCCGATGCTTCACTTCAGGTTTACTGTATCCCTCTGACCTTCTTATTGACGATGAAACACAGAAATTGCATCGGAATAAAATAAAAGAGGCACTATGCCGACTTAAGTATAAGAAAACTGACTCTTCTTACTGTCTAAGTTTTGAACCATTCATGTGACACTAGTTATAGATTCCGATGCTTCACTTCAGGTTTACTGTATCCCTCTGACCTTCTTAATGACGATGAAATACAGAAATTGCATCGGAATTAAATACAAAAGGCATAATCCCGACTTAAGTACAAGAAAACTGACTCTTCGTACTGTCTATGTTTTAACCATTCCTGTGACACTAGTTATAGAATCCGATGCTTCACTTCAGGATTACTGTATGCTTCTGACCTTCTTATTGACGAAGAAACACAGATATTGCATCGGAATTAAATACAAAAGGCACAATGCCGACTTAAGTACAAGAAAACTGACTCCTCTTACTGTGTATGTTTTGAACCATTCCTGTGACAAAAGTTATAGATTCTGATGCTTCACTTCATGTTTACTGTATCCCTCTGACCTTCGTATTGACGATGAAACACAGAAATTGCATCGGAATTAAATACAAAATCACAATGCCGTCTTAAGTACAAAGAAACTTACTCTTCTTACTGTCTATGCTTTGAACCAATCCTGTGACACTAGTTATAGATTCCGATTCTTCACTTCAGGATCACTGTATCCCTCTGACCTTCTTATTGACGATGAAACACTGAAATTCCATCGGAATTAAATACAAAAGGCACAATGCCGACTTAAGTACAATAAAACTGACTCTTCTTACTGTCTATGTTTTGAACCATTCCTGTTACACTAGTTATAGATTCTGATGCTTCACTTCAGGTTTACTGTATACCTGTGACCATATTATTGACGATGAAACATAGAATTTCCATCGGAATTAAATACAAAAGGCATAATCCCGACTTAAGTACAAGAAAACTGACTCTTCTTACTGTCTATGTTTTAAACCATTCCTATGACACTAGTTATGGATTCCGATGCTTCACTTCAGGTTTACTGTATCCCTCTGACCTTCTTATTGAAGATGAAACACAGAAAATGCATCGAATATAATACAAAAGGCACAATGCTGATTTAAATACAGGAAAACTGACTCTTCTTATTTTCTATGATTTGAACCATTCATGTGACACTAATTATAGATTCCGATGCTTCACTTCAGGTTTACTGTATCCCTCTGACCTTCTTATTGGTGACGAAACACAGAAATTGCATCGGAATTACATACAAAAGGCTCAATGCTGATTTAAATACAAGAAAAGTGACTCTTCCTACTGTCTATGCTTTGAACCATTCATGTAACACTATTTATAGATTCCGTTGCCTCACTTCAGGTTTACTGTATCCCTCTGACCTTCTTATTGACGATGAATCACAGATATTGCATCGGAATTAAACACAAAAGGCACAAAGCCGACTTAAGTACAAGTAAACTGACTCTTCTTACTGTCTATGTTTAAACCGTTCCTGCGACACTAGTTATAGATTCTGATGCTTCACTTCTGGTTTACTGTATGCCTCTGACCTTCTTATTGACGATGAATCACAGATATTGCATCGGAATTAAACACAAAAGGCACAAAGCCGACTTAAGTACAAGAAAACTGACTCTTCTTACTGTCTAAGTTTTGAACCATTCATGTGACACTAGTTATAGATTCCGATGCTTCACTTCAGGTTTACTGTATCCCTCTGACCTTCTTATTGACGATGAAACACAGAAATTGCATCGGAATTAAATACAAAAGGCATAATCTCGACTTAAGTACAAGAAAACTGACTCTTCGTACTGTCTATGTTTTAACCATTCCTGTGACACTAGTTATAGAATCCGATGCTTCACTTCAGGATTACTGTATGCCTCTGACCTTCTTATTGACGAAGAAACACAGATATTGCATCGGAATTAAATACAAAAGGCACAATGCCGACTTAAGTACAAGAAAACTGACTCCTCTTACTGTGTATGTTTTGAACCATTCCTGTGACACCAGTTATAGATTCTGGTGCTTCACTTCATGTTTACTGTATCCCTCTGACCTTCGTATTGACGATGAAACACAGAAATTGCATCGGAATTAAATACAAAATCACAATGCCGTCTTAAGTACAAAAAAACTGACTCTTCTTACTGTCTATGCTTTGAACCAATCCTGTGACACTATTTATAGATTCTGATGCTTCACTTCAGGATCACTGTATCCCTCTGACCTTCTTATTGACGATGAAACACTGAAATTCCATCGGAATTAAATACAAAAGGCACAATGCCGACTTAAGTACAATAAAACTGACTCTTCTTACTGTCTATGTTTTGAACCATTCCTGTTACACTAGTTATAGATTCTGATGCTTCACTTCACGTTTACTGTATACCTGTGACCATATTATTGACGATGAAACAGAGAATTTCCATCGGAATTAAATACAAAAGGCATAATCCCGACTTAAGTACAAGAAAACTGACTCTTCTTACTGTCTATGTTTTAAACCATTCCTATGACACTAGTTATGGATTCCGATGCTTCACTTCAGGTTTACTGTATCCCTCTGACCTTCGTATTGAAGATGAAACACAGAAAATGCATCGAATATAATACAAAAGGCACAATGCTGATTTAAATACAGGAAAACTGACTCTTCTTACTTTCTATGATTTGAACCATTCATGTGACACTAATTATAGATTCCGATGCTTCACTTCAGGTTTACTGTATCCCTCTGACCTTCTTATTGACGTTGAAACACAGAAATTGCATCGGAATTAAATACAAAATTCACAATGCCGACTTAAGTACAAGAAAACTGACTCTTCTTACAGTCTATGCTTTGAACCATTCCTGTGACACTAGTTATAGATTCCGATGCTTCACTTCAGGTTTACTGTACTCCTCTGACCTTCTTATTGACGATGAAACACAGAATTTGCATCGGAATTAAATACAAAAGGCACAATGCCGACTTAAGTACAAGAAAACCTGACTCCTCTTACTGTCTATGATTTGAACCATTCCTGTGACACTAGTTATAGAGTCCGATGCTTCACTTCAGGTTTACTGTATCCCTCTGACCATCTTATTGACGATGAAACACAGAAATTGCATCGAAATTAAATACAAAAGGCACAATGCAGATTTAAATACAATAAAACTGACTCTTCTTACTGTCTATGTTTTGAACCATTCATG
Organism: Schistocerca piceifrons; assembly: GCF_021461385.2. NCBI lineage: Eukaryota > Metazoa > Arthropoda > Insecta > Orthoptera > Acrididae > Schistocerca > Schistocerca piceifrons. Next base: position 36,156 of record NW_025727885.1, read on the forward strand.
TGACACTAATTATAGATTCCGATGCTTCACTTCAGGTTTACTGTATCCCTCTGACCTTCTTATTGGTGACGAAACACAGAAATTGCATCGGAATTACATACAAAAGGCTCAATGCTGATTTAAATACAAGAAAAGTGACTCTTCCTACTGTCTATGCTTTGAACCATTCATGTAACACTATTTATAGATTCCGTTGCCTCACTTCAGGTTTACTGTATCCCTCTGACCTTCTTATTGACGATGAATCACAGAAATTGCATCGGAATTAAACACAAAAGGCACAAAGCCGACTTAAGTACAAGTAAACTGACTCTTCTTACTGTCTATGTTTAAACGGTTCCTGCGACACTAGTTATAGATTCTGATGCTTCACTTCTGGTTTACTGTATGCCTCTGACCTTCTTATTGACGATGAATCACAGAAATTGCATCGGAATTAAACACAAAAGGCACAATGCCGACTTAAGTACAAGATAACTGACTTTTCTTACTGTCTATGTTTTGAACCATTCCTGTGACACTACTTATAGATTCTGATGCTTCACTTCAGGATCACTGTATCCCTCTGACCTTCTTATTGACGATGAAACACTGAAATTCCATCGGAATTAAATACAAAAGGCACAATGCCGACTTAAGTACAATAAAACTGACTCTTCTTACTGTCTATGTTTTGAACCATTCCTGTTACACTAGTTATAGATTCTGATGCTTCACTTCAGGTTTACTGTATACCTGTGACCATATTATTGACGATGAAACATAGAATTTCCATCGGAATTAAATACAAAAGGCATAATCCCGACTTAAGTACAAGAAAACTGACTCTTCTTACTGTCAATGTTTTAAACCATTCCTATGACACTAGTTATGGATTCCGATGCTTCACTTCAGGTTTACTGTATCCCTCTGACCTTCTTATTGAAGATGAAACACAGAAAATGCATCGAATATAATACAAAAGGCACAATGCTGATTTAAATACAGGAAAACTGACTCTTCTTATTTTCTATGATTTGAACCATTCATGTGACACTAATTATAGATTCCAATGCTTCACTTCAGGTTTACTGTATCCCTCTGACCTTCTTATTGACGATGAAACACAGAAATTGCATCGGAATTAAATACAAAATTCACAATGCCGACTTAAGTACAAGTAAACTGACTCTTCTTACAGTCTATGATTTGAACCATTCCTGTGACACTAGTTATAGATTCCGATGCTTCACTTCAGGTTTACTGTACTCCTCTGACCTTCTTATTGACGATGAAACACAGAATTTGCATCGGAATTAAATACAAAAGGCACAATGCCGACTAAGGTACAAGAAAACTGACTCCTCTTACTGTCTATGTTTTGAACCATTCCTGTGACACTAGTTATAGAGTCCGATGCTTCACTTCAGGTTTACTGTATCCCTCTGACCATCTTATTGACGATGAAACACAGAAATTGCATCGAAATTAAATACAAAAGGCACAATGCAGATTTAAATACAATAAAACTGACTCTTCTTACTGTCTATGTTTTGAACCATTCATGTGACACTAATTATAGATTCCGATGCTTCACTTCAGGTTTACTGTATCCCTCTGACCTTCTTATTGGTGACGAAACACAGAAATTGCATCGGAATTACATACAAAAGGCTCAATGCTGATTTAAATACAAGAAAAGTGACTCTTCCTACTGTCTATGCTTTGAACCATTCATGTAACACTATTTATAGATTCCGTTGCCTCACTTCAGGTTTACTGTATCCCTCTGACCTTCTTATTGACGATGAATCACAGAAATTGCATCGGAATTAAACACCAAAGGCACAAAGCCGACTTAAGTACAAGTAAACTGACTCTTCTTACTGTCTATGTTTAAACCGTTCCTGCGACACTAGTTATAGATTCTGATGCTTCACTTCTGGTTTACTGTATGCCTCTGACCTTCTTATTGACGATGAATCACAGAAATTGCATCGGAATTAAACACAAAAGGCACAATGCCGACTTAAGTACAAGAAAATTGACTTTTCTTACTGTCTATGTTTTGAACCATTCCTGTGACACTACTTATAGATTCTGATGCTTCACTTCAGGTTTACTGTATCCCTCTGACCTTCTTATTGACGATGAAACACAGAAATTGCATCGGAATTAAATGCAAAAGGCACAATGCCGACTTATGTACAAGAAAACTGACTCTTCTTACTGTCTATGTTTTAATCCATTCATGTGAAACTCATTATAGATACCGATGCCTTACTTCATGTTTACTGTATCCCTCTGACCTTCTTATTGACGATGAAACACAGAAATTGCTTCGGAATTAAATACAAATGGCACAATGCCGACTTAAGTACAAGATAACTGACACTTCTTACTGTCTATGTTTTGGACCATTCCAGTGACACTAGTTATAGATTCCGATGCTTCACTTCAGGTTTACTGTATCCCTCTGACCTTCTTATTGACGATGAAACACAGAAATTGCAACGGAATTAAATACAAAAGGCACAATGCCGGCTTAAGTACAAGAAGACTGACTCTTCTTATGTCTATGTCTTGAACCTTTCCTGTGACTATAGTTATAGATTCCGATGCTTCACTTCAGGTTTACTGTATCCCTCTGACCTTCTTATTGACGATGAAACACAGAAATTGCATCGGAATAAAATAAAAAAGGCACAATGCCGACTTAAGTACAAGAAAACTGACTCTTCTTACTGTCTAAGTTTTGAACCATTCATGTGACACTAGTTATTGATTCCGATGCTTCACTTCAGGTTTACTGTATCCCTCTGACCTTCTTATTGACGATGAAACACAGAAATTGCATCGGAATTAAATACAAAAGGCATAATCCCGACTTAAGTACAAGAAAACTGACTCTTCGTACTGTCTATGTTTTAACCATTCCTGTGACACTAGTTATAGAATCCGATGCTTCACTTCAGGATTACTGTATGCCTCTGACCTTCTTATTGACGAAGAAACACAGATATTGCATCGGATTTAAATACAAAAGGCACAATGCCGACTTAAGTACAAGAAAACTGACTCCTCTTACTGTGTATGTTTTGAACCATTCCTGTGACACCAGTTATAGATTCTGATGCTTCACTTCATGTTTACTGTATCCCTCTGACCTTCGTATTGACGATGAAACACAGAAATTGCATCGGAATTAAATACAAAATCACAATGCCGTCTTAAGTACAAAAAAACTGACTCTTCTTACTGTCTATGCTTTGAACCAATCCTGTGACACTACTTACAGATTCCGATGCTTCACTTCAGGATCACTGTATCCCTCTGACCTTCTTATTGACGATGAAACACTGAAATTCCATCGGAATTAAATACAAAAGGCACAATGCCGACTTAAGTACAATAAAACTGACTCTTCTTACTGTCTATGTTTTGAACCATTCCTGTTACACTAGTTATAGATTCTGATGCTTCACTTCAGGTTTACTGTATACCTGTGACCATATTATTGACGATGAAACATAGAATTTCCATCGGAATTAAATACAAAAGGCATAATCCCGACTTAAGTACAAGAAAACTGACTCTTCTTACTGTCTATGTTTTAAACCATTCCTATGACACTAGTTATGGATTCCGATGCTTCACTTCAGGTTTACTGTATCCCTCTGACCTTCTTATTGAAGATGAAACACAGAAAATGCATCGAATATAATACAAAAGGCACAATGCTGATTTAAATACAGGAAAACTGACTCTTCTTATTTTCTATGATTTGAACCATTCATGTGACACTAATTATAGATTCCGATGCTTCACTTCAGGTTTACTGTATCCCTCTGACCTTCTTATTGGTGACGAAACACAGAAATTGCATCGGAATTACATACAAAAGGCTCAATGCTGATTTAAATACAAGAAAAGTGACTCTTCCTACTGTCTATGCTTTGAACCATTCATGTAACACTATTTATAGATTCCGTTGCCTCACTTCAGGTTTACTGTATCCCTCTGACCTTCTTATTGACGATGAATCACAGATATTGCATCGGAATTAAACACAAAAGGCACAAAGCCGACTTAAGTACAAGTAAACTGACTCTTCTTACTGTCTATGTTTAAACCGTTCCTGCGACACTAGTTATAGATTCTGATGCTTCACTTCTGGTTTACTGTATGCCTCTGACCTTCGTATTGACGATGAATCACAGATATTGCATCGGAATTAAACACAAAAGGCACAAAGCCGACTTAAGTACAAGAAAACTGACTCTTCTTACTGTCTAAGTTTTGAACCATTCATGTGACACTAGTTATAGATTCCGATGCTTCACTTCAGGTTTACTGTATCCCTCTGACCTTCTTATTGACGATGAAACACAGAAATTGCATCGGAATTAAATACAAAAGGCATAATCTCGACTTAAGTACAAGAAAACTGACTCTTCGTACTGTCTATGTTTTAACCATTCCTGTGACACTAGTTATAGAATCCGATGCTTCACTTCAGGATTACTGTATGCCTCTGACCTTCTTATTGACGAAGAAACACAGATATTGCATCGGAATTAAATACAAAAGGCACAATGCCGACTTAAGTACAAGAAAACTGACTCCTCTTACTGTGTATGTTTTGAACCATTCCTGTGACACCAGTTATAGATTCTGGTGCTTCACTTCATGTTTACTGTATCCCTCTGACCTTCGTATTGACGATGAAACACAGAAATTGCATCGGAATTAAATACAAAATCACAATGCCGTCTTAAGTACAAAAAAACTGACTCTTCTTACTGTCTATGCTTTGAACCAATCCTGTGACACTATTTATAGATTCTGATGCTTCACTTCAGGATCACTGTATCCCTCTGACCTTCTTATTGACGATGAAACACTGAAATTCCATCGGAATTAAATACAAAAGGCACAATGCCGACTTAAGTACAATAAAACTGACTCTTCTTACTGTCTATGTTTTGAACCATTCCTGTTACACTAGTTATAGATTCTGATGCTTCACTTCAGGTTTACTGTATACCTGTGACCATATTATTGACGATGAAACAGAGAATTTCCATCGGAATTAAATACAAAAGGCATAATCCCGACTTAAGTACAAGAAAACTGACTCTTCTTACTGTCTATGTTTTAAACCATTCCTATGACACTAGTTATGGATTCCGATGCTTCACTTCAGGTTTACTGTATCCCTCTGACCTTCGTATTGAAGATGAAACACAGAAAATGCATCGAATATAATACAAAAGGCACAATGCTGATTTAAATACAGGAAAACTGACTCTTCTTACTTTCTATGATTTGAACCATTCATGTGACACTAATTATAGATTCCGATGCTTCACTTCAGGTTTACTGTATCCCTCTGACCTTCTTATTGACGTTGAAACACAGAAATTGCATCGGAATTAAATACAAAATTCACAATGCCGACTTAAGTACAAGAAAACTGACTCTTCTTACAGTCTATGCTTTGAACCATTCCTGTGACACTAGTTATAGATTCCGATGCTTCACTTCAGGTTTACTGTACTCCTCTGACCTTCTTATTGACGATGAAACACAGAATTTGCATCGGAATTAAATACAAAAGGCACAATGCCGACTTAAGTACAAGAAAACCTGACTCCTCTTACTGTCTATGATTTGAACCATTCCTGTGACACTAGTTATAGAGTCCGATGCTTCACTTCAGGTTTACTGTATCCCTCTGACCATCTTATTGACGATGAAACACAGAAATTGCATCGAAATTAAATACAAAAGGCACAATGCAGATTTAAATACAATAAAACTGACTCTTCTTACTGTCTATGTTTTGAACCATTCATGTGACACTAATTATAGATTCCGATGCTTCACTTCAGGTTTACTGTATCCCTCTGACCTTCTTATTGGTGACGAAACACAGAAATTGCATCGGAATTACATACAAAAGGCTCAATGCTGATTTAAATACAAGAAAAGTGACTCTTCCTACTGTCTATGCTTTGAACCATTCATGTAACACTATTTATAGATTCCTTTGCCTCACTTCAGGTTTACTGTATCCCTCTGACCTTCTTATTGACGATGAATCACAGAAATTGCATCGGAATTAAACACAAAAGGCACAAAGCCGACTTAAGTACAAGTAAACTGACTCTTCTTACTGTCTATGTTTAAACGGTTCCTGCGACACTAGTTATAGATTCTGATGCTTCACTTCTGGTTTACTGTATGCCTCTGACCTTCTTATTGACGATGAATCACAGAAATTGCATCGGAATTAAACACAAAAGGCACAATGCCGACTTAAGTACAAGATAACTGACTTTTCTTACTGTCTATGTTTTGAACCATTCCTGTGACACTACTTATAGATTCTGATGCTTCACTTCAGGATCACTGTATCCCTCTGACCTTCTTATTGACGATGAAACACTGAAATTCCATCGGAATTAAATACAAAAGGCACAATGCCGACTTAAGTACAATAAAACTGACTCTTCTTACTGTCTATGTTTTGAACCATTCCTGTTACACTAGTTATAGATTCTGATGCTTCACTTCAGGTTTACTGTATACCTGTGACCATATTATTGACGATGAAACATAGAATTTCCATCGGAATTAAATACAAAAGGCATAATCCCGACTTAAGTACAAGAAAACTGACTCTTCTTACTGTCAATGTTTTAAACCATTCCTATGACACTAGTTATGGATTCCGATGCTTCACTTCAGGTTTACTGTATCCCTCTGACCTTCTTATTGAAGATGAAACACAGAAAATGCATCGAATATAATACAAAAGGCACAATGCTGATTTAAATACAGGAAAACTGACTCTTCTTATTTTCTATGATTTGAACCATTCATGTGACACTAATTATAGATTCCAATGCTTCACTTCAGGTTTACTGTATCCCTCTGACCTTCTTATTGACGATGAAACACAGAAATTGCATCGGAATTAAATACAAAATTCACAATGCCGACTTAAGTACAAGTAAACTGACTCTTCTTACAGTCTATGATTTGAACCATTCCTGTGACACTAGTTATAGATTCCGATGCTTCACTTCAGGTTTACTGTACTCCTCTGACCTTCTTATTGACGATGAAACACAGAATTTGCATCGGAATTAAATACAAAAGGCACAATGCCGACTAAGGTACAAGAAAACTGACTCCTCTTACTGTCTATGTTTTGAACCATTCCTGTGACACTAGTTATAGAGTCCGATGCTTCACTTCAGGTTTACTGTATCCCTCTGACCATCTTATTGACGATGAAACACAGAAATTGCATCGAAATTAAATACAAAAGGCACAATGCAGATTTAAATACAATAAAACTGACTCTTCTTACTGTCTATGTTTTGAACCATTCATGTGACACTAATTATAGATTCCGATGCTTCACTTCAGGTTTACTGTATCCCTCTGACCTTCTTATTGGTGACGAAACACAGAAATTGCATCGGAATTACATACAAAAGGCTCAATGCTGATTTAAATACAAGAAAAGTGACTCTTCCTACTGTCTATGCTTTGAACCATTCATGTAACACTATTTATAGATTCCGTTGCCTCACTTCAGGTTTACTGTATCCCTCTGACCTTCTTATTGACGATGAATCACAGAAATTGCATCGGAATTAAACACCAAAGGCACAAAGCCGACTTAAGTACAAGTAAACTGACTCTTCTTACTGTCTATGTTTAAACCGTTCCTGCGACACTAGTTATAGATTCTGATGCTTCACTTCTGGTTTACTGTATGCCTCTGACCTTCTTATTGACGATGAATCACAGAAATTGCATCGGAATTAAACACAAAAGGCACAATGCCGACTTAAGTACAAGAAAATTGACTTTTCTTACTGTCTATGTTTTGAACCATTCCTGTGACACTACTTATAGATTCTGATGCTTCACTTCAGGTTTACTGTATCCCTCTGACCTTCTTATTGACGATGAAACACAGAAATTGCATCGGAATTAAATGCAAAAGGCACAATGCCGACTTATGTACAAGAAAACTGACTCTTCTTACTGTCTATGTTTTAATCCATTCATGTGAAACTCATTATAGATACCGATGCCTTACTTCATGTTTACTGTATCCCTCTGACCTTCTTATTGACGATGAAACACAGAAATTGCTTCGGAATTAAATACAAATGGCACAATGCCGACTTAAGTACAAGATAACTGACACTTCTTACTGTCTATGTTTTGGACCATTCCAGTGACACTAGTTATAGATTCCGATGCTTCACTTCAGGTTTACTGTATCCCTCTGACCTTCTTATTGACGATGAAACACAGAAATTGCAACGGAATTAAATACAAAAGGCACAATGCCGGCTTAAGTACAAGAAGACTGACTCTTCTTATGTCTATGTCTTGAACCTTTCCTGTGACTATAGTTATAGATTCCGATGCTTCACTTCAGGTTTACTGTATCCCTCTGACCTTCTTATTGACGATGAAACACAGAAATTGCATCGGAATAAAATAAAAAAGGCACAATGCCGACTTAAGTACAAGAAAACTGACTCTTCTTACTGTCTAAGTTTTGAACCATTCATGTGACACTAGTTATTGATTCCGATGCTTCACTTCAGGTTTACTGTATCCCTCTGACCTTCTTATTGACGATGAAACACAGAAATTGCATCGGAATTAAATACAAAAGGCATAATCCCGACTTAAGTACAAGAAAACTGACTCTTCGTACTGTCTATGTTTTAACCATTCCTGTGACACTAGTTATAGAATCCGATGCTTCACTTCAGGATTACTGTATGCCTCTGACCTTCTTATTGACGAAGAAACACAGATATTGCATCGGATTTAAATACAAAAGGCACAATGCCGACTTAAGTACAAGAAAACTGACTCCTCTTACTGTGTATGTTTTGAACCATTCCTGTGACACCAGTTATAGATTCTGATGCTTCACTTCATGTTTACTGTATCCCTCTGACCTTCGTATTGACGATGAAACACAGAAATTGCATCGGAATTAAATACAAAATCACAATGCCGTCTTAAGTACAAAAAAACTGACTCTTCTTACTGTCTATGCTTTGAACCAATCCTGTGACACTACTTATAGATTCCGATGCTTCACTTCAGGATCACTGTATCCCTCTGACCTTCTTATTGACGATGAAACACTGAAATTCCATCGGAATTAAATACAAAAGGCACAATGCCGACTTAAGTACAATAAAACTGACTCTTCTTACTGTCTATGTTTTGAACCATTCCTGTTACACTAGTTATAGATTCTAATGCTTCACTTCAGGTTTACTGTATACCTGTGACCATATTATTGACGATGAAACATAGAATTTCCATCGGAATTAAATACAAAAGGCATAATCCCGACTAAAGTACAAGAAAACTGACTCTTCTTACTGTCTATGTTTTAAACCATTCCTATGACACTAGTTATGGATTCCGATGCTTCACTTCAGGTTTACTGTATCCCTCTGACCTTCTTATTGAAGATGAAACACAGAAAATGCATCGAATATAATACAAAAGGCACAATGCTGATTTAACTACAGGAAAACTGACTCTTCTTATTTTCTATGATTTGAACCATTCATGTGACACTAATTATAGATTCCGATGCTTCACTTCAGGTTTACTGTATCCCTCTGACCTTCTTATTGACGTTGAAACACAGAAATTGCATCGGAATTAAATACAAAATTCACAATGCCGACTTAAGTACAAGAAAACTGACTCTTCTTACAGTCTATGCTTTGAACCATTCCTGTGACACTAGTTATATATTCCGATGCTTCACTTCAGGTTTACTGTACTCCTCTGACCTTCTTATTGACGATGAAACACAGAATTTGCATCGGAATTAAATACAAAAGGCACAATGCCGACTTAAGTACAAGAAAACTGACTCCTCTTACTGTCTATGTTTTGAACCATTCCTGTGACACTAGTTATAGAGTCCGATGCTTCACTTCAGGTTTACTGTATCACTCTGACCATCTTATTGACGATGAAACACAGAAATTGCATCGAAATTAAATACAAAAGGCACAATGCAGATTTAAATACAATAAAACTGACTCTTCTTACTGTCTATGTTTTGAACCATTCATGTGACACTAATTATAGATTCCGATGCTTCACTTCAGGTTTACTGTATCCCTCTGACCTTCTTATTGGTGACGAAACACAGAAATTGCATCGGAATTACATACAAAAGGCTCAATGCTGATTTAAATACAAGAAAAGTGACTCTTCCTACTGTCTATGCTTTGAACCATTCATGTAACACTATTTATAGATTCCGTTGCCTCACTTCAGGTTTACTGTATCCCTCTGACCTTCTTATTGACGATGAATCACAGAAATTGCATCGGAATTAAACACAAAAGGCACAAAGCCGACTTAAGTACAAGTAAACTGACTCTTCTTACTGTCTATGTTTAAACGGTTCCTGCGACGCTAGTTATAGATACCGATGCCTTACTTCAGGTTTACTGTATCCCTCTGACCTTCTTATTGACGATGAAACACAGAAATTGCTTCGGAATTAAATACAAATGGCACAATGCCGACTTAAGTACAAGATAACTGACACTTCTTACTGTCTATGTTTTGGACCATTCCAGTGACACTAGTTATAGATTCCGATGCTTCACTTCAGGTTTACTGTATCCCTGTGACCTTCTTTTTGACGATGAAACTCAGAAATTGCATCGGAATTAAATACAAAATGCACAATGCCGTCATAGGTACAAGAAAACTGACTCATCTTACTGTCTATGATTTGAACCATTCATGTGACACTAGTAATAGATTCCGATGCTTCACTGCAGGTTTACTGTATGCCTTTGACCTACTTATTGACGATGAAACACAGAAATTGCATCGAAATTAAATACAAAAAGCACAATGCTGATTTAAATACAAGAAAACTGACTCTTCTCACTATCCATGTTTTGAACCATTCATGTGACACTAGTTATAGATTCCGATGCTTCACTTCAGGTTTACTGTATTCCTCTGACCTTCTTATTGACGATGAAACACAGAAATTGCATCGGAATTAAATACAAAAGGCACAATGCCGAACTAAGTACAGGAAAACTGACTCTTCTTACTGTCTATGATTTGAACCATTCCTGTGACACTAGTTATACATTCCGATGCTTTACTTCAGGTTTACTGTATTCCTCTGACCTTCGTATTGACGATGAAACACAGAAAATGCATCGGAATTAAATACAAAATGCACAATGCCGACTTAAGTACAAGACAACTGACTCTTCTTACTGGCCATGGTTTGAACCATTAGTGTGACACTAGTTATAGATTCCGATGCTTCACTTCAGGTTCACTGTATCCCTCTTACCATCGTATTGACGATGAAACACTGAAATTGCATCGGAATTAAATACAAACGGCACAATTCCGACTTAAGTACAAGAAAACTGACACTTCTTACTGTCTATGTTTGAACCATTCCTGTGACACTAGTTATAGAATCCGATGCTTCACTTCAGGTTTACTGTACTCCTCTGACCTTCTTATTGACGATGAAACACAGAATTTGCATCGGAATTAAATACAAAAGGCACAATGCCGACTTAAGTACAAGAAAACTGACTCCTCTTACTGTCTATGTTTTGAACCATTCCTGTGACACTAGTTATAGAGTCCGTTGCTTCACATCAGGTTTACTGTATCCCTCTGACCATCTTATTGACGATGAAACACAGAAATTGCATCGAAATTAAATGCAAAAGGCACAATGCAGATTTAAATACAATAAAACTGACTCTTCTTACTGTCTATGTTTTGAACCATTCATGTGACTCTAATTATAGATTCCGATGCTACACTTCAGGTTTACTGTATCCCTCTGACCTTCTTATTGGTGACGAAACACAGAAATTGCATCGGAATTACATACAAAAGGCTCAATGCTGATTTAAATACAAGAAAAGTGACTCTTCCTACTGTCTATGCTTTGAACCATTCATGTAACACTATTTATAGATACCGTTGCCTCACTACAGGTTTACTGTATCCCTCTGACCTTCTTATTGACGATGAATCACAGATATTGCATCGGAATTAAACACAAAAGCCACAAAGCCGACTTAAGTACAAGTAAACTGACTCTTCTTACTGTCTACGTTTAAACCGTTCCTGCGACACTAGTTATAGATTCTGATGCTTCACTTCTGGTTTACTGTATGCCTCTGACCTTCTTATTGACGATGAATCACAGAAATTGCATCGGAATTAAACACAAAAGGCACAATGCCGACTTAAGTACAAGAAAACTGACTTTTCTTACTGTCTATGTTTTGAACCATTCCTGTGACACTACTAAGAGATTCTGATGCTTCACTTCAGGTTTACTGTATCCCTCTGACCTTCTTATTGACGATGAAACACAGAAATTGCATCGGAATTGAATGCAAAAGGCACAATGCCGACTTATGTACAAGAAAACTGACTCTTCTTACTGTCTATGTTTTGATCCATTCATGTGAAACTCATTATAGATTCCGATGCTTTACTTCAGGTTTACTGTATCCCTCTGACCTTCTTATTGACGATGAAACACAGAAATTGCTTCGGAATTAAATACAAAAGGCACAATGCCGACTTAAGTACAAGATAACTGACACTTCTTACTGTCTATGTTTTGGACCATTCCAGTGACACTAGTTATAGATTCCGATGCTTCACTTCAGGTTTACTGTATTCCTCTGACCTTCTTTTTGACGATGAAACTCAGAAATTGCATCGGAATTAAATACAAAATGCACAATGCCGAAATAGGTACAAGAAAACTGACTCTTCTTACTGTCTATGATTTGAACCATTCATGTGACACTAGTAATAGATTCTGATGCTTCACTGCAGGTCTACTGTATGCCTCTGACCTTCTTATTGACGATGAAACACAGAAATTGCATCGGAATTAAATACAAGAGGCACAATGCCGACATAAGTACAAGAAAACTGAATATTCTTACTGTCTATGTTTTGAACCATTCCTGCGACACTAGATATAGATTCCGATGCTTCACTTCAAGTATACTGTATCCCTTTGACCTTCTTATTGACGATGAAACACAGAAATTGCATCGAAATTAAATACAAAAAGCACAATGCTGATTTAAATACAATAAAACTGACTCTTCTTACTGTCTATGTTTTGAACCATTCATGTGACACTAATTATAGATTCCGATGCTTCACTTCAGGTTTACTGTATACCTGTGACCTCCTATTGACGATGAAACACAGAATTTGCATCCGAATTAAATACAAAAGGCACAATGCCGACTTAAGTACAAGAAAACTGAATATTCTTACTGTCTATGTTTTGAACCATTCCTGCGACACTAGATATAGATTCCGATGCTTCACATCAAGTATACTGTATCCCTTTGACCTTCTTATTGACGATGAAACACAGAATTTGCATCGGAATTAAATACAAAAGGCACAATGCCGACTTAAGTACAAGAAAACTGACTCCTCTTACTGTCTATGTTTTGAACCATTCCTGTGACACTAGTTATAGAGTCCGATGCTTCACTTCAGGTTTACTGTATCACTCTGACCATCTTATTGACGATGAAACACAGAAATTGCATCGAAATTAAATACAAAAGGCACAATGCAGATTTAAATACTATAAAACTGACTCTTCTTACTGTCTATGTTTTTAACCATTCATGTGACACTAATTATAGATTCCGATGCTTCACTTCAGGTTTACTGTATCCCTCTGACCTTCTTATTGGTGACGAAACACAGAAATTGCATCGGAATTACATACAAAAGGCTCAATGCTGATTTAAATACAAGAAAAGTGACTCTTCCTACTGTCTATGCTTTGAACCATTCATGTAACACTATTTATAGATTCCGTTGCCTCACTTCAGGTTTACTGTATCCCTCTGACCTTCTTATTGACGATGAATCACTGAAATTGTATCGGAATTAAACACAAAAGGCACAAAGCCGACTTAAGTACAAGTAAACTGACTCTTCTTACTGTCTATGTTTAAACGGTTCCTGCGACACTAGTTATAGATACCGATGCCTTACTTCAGGTTTACTGTATCCCTCTGACCTTCTTATTGACGATGAAACACAGAAATTGCTTCGGAATTAAATACAAATGGCACAATGCCGACTTAAGTACAAGATGACTGACTCTTCTTACTGTCTATGCTTTGAACAATTCCTGTGACACTAGTTATATATTCCGATGCTTCACTTCAGGTTTACTGTACTCCTCTGACCTTCTTATTGACGATGAAACACAGAATTTGCATCGGAATTAAATACAAAAGGCACAATGCCGACTTAAGTACAAGAAAACTGACTCCTCTTACTGTCTATGTTTTGAACCATTCCTGTGACACTAGTTATAGAGTCCGATGCTTCACTTCAGGTTTACTGTATCACTCTGACCATCTTATTGACGATGAAACACAGAAATTGCATCGAAATTAAATACAAAAGGCACAATGCAGATTTAAATACAATATAACTGACTCTTCTTACTGTCTATGTTTTGAACCATTCATGTGACACTAATTATAGATTCCGATGCTTCACTTCAGGTTTACTGTATCCCTCTGACCTTCTTATTGGTGACGAAACACAGAAATTGCATCGGAATTACATACAAAAGGCTCAATGCTGATTTAAATACAAGAAAAGTGACTCTTCCTACTGTCTATGCTTTGAACCATTCATGTAACACTATTTATAGATTCCGTTGCCTCACTTCAGGTTTACTGTATCCCTCTGACCTTCTTATTGACGATGAATCACAGAAATTGCATCGGAATTAAACACAAAAGGCACAAAGCCGACTTAAGTACAAGTAAACTGACTCTTCTTACTGTCTATGTTTAAACGGTTCCTGCGACACTAGTTATAGATACCGATGCCTTACTTCAGGTTTACTGTATCCCTCTGACCTTCTTATTGACGATGAAACACAGAAATTGCTTCGGAATTAAATACAAATGGCACAATGCCGACTTAAGTACAAGATAACTGACACTTCTTACTGTCTATGTTTTGGACCATTCCAGTGACACTAGTTATAGATTCCGATGCTTCACTTCAGGTTTACTGTATCCCTCAGACCTTCTTTTTGACGATGAAACTCAGAAATTGCATCGGAATTAAATACAAAATGCACAATGCCGTCATAGGTACAAGAAAACTGACTCATCTTACTGTCTATGATTTGAACCATTCATGTGACACTAGTAATAGATTCCGATGCTTCACTGCAGGTTTACTGTATGCCTCTGACCTTCTTATTGACGATGAAACACAGAAATTGCATCGGAATTAAATACAAGAGGCACAATGCCGACATAAGTACAAGATGACTGACTCTTCTTACTGTCTATGCTTTGAACAATTCCTGTGACACTAGTTATAGATTCCGATGCTTCACTTCAGGTTTACCGTACCCCTCCGACCCTCTTATTGACGATGAAACACAGAAATTGCATCGGATTAAAAACAAAAGGCACAATGCCGACTTAAGTACAAGAAAAACTGACTCTTCTTACTGTCTATGTTTTGAACCATTCCTGTGACACTAGTTATAGATTCCGAGGCTTCACTTCAGGTTTACTGTATACCTGTGACCTCCTATTGACGATGAAACACAGAATTTGCATCCGAATTAAATACAAAAGGCACAATGCCGACTTAAGTACAAGAAAACTGAATATTCTTACTGTCTATGTTTTGAACCATTCCTGCGACACTAGATATAGATTCCGATGCTTCACTTCAAGTATACTGTATCCCTTTGACCTTCTTATTGACGATGAAACACAGAAATTGCATCGAAATTAAATACAAAAAGCACAATGCTGATTTAAATACAAGAAAACTGACTCTTCTCACTATCTATGTTTTGAACCATTCATGTGACACTAGTTATAGATTCCGATGCTTCACTTCAGGTTTACTGTATTCCTCTGACCTTCTTATTGACGATGAAACACAGAAATTGCATCGGAATTAAATACAAAAGGCACAATGCCGAACTAAGTACAGGAAAACTGACTCTTCTTACTGTCTATGATTTGAACCATTCCTGTGACACTAGTTATACATTCCGATGCTTTACTTCAGGTTTACTGTATTCCTCTGACCTTCGTATTGACGATGAAACACAGAAAATGCATCGGAATTAAATACAAAATGCACAATGCCGACTTAAGTACAAGACAACTGACTCTTCTTACTGGCCATGGTTTGAACCATTAGTGTGACACTAGTTATAGATTCCGATGCTTCACTTCAGGTTCACTGTATCCCTCTGACCATCGTATTGACGATGAAACACTGAAATTGCATCGGAATTAAATACAAACGGCACAATTCCGACTTAAGTACAAGAAAACTGACACTTCTTACTGTCTATGTTTGAACCATTCCTGTGACACTAGTTATAGAATCCGATGCTTCACTTCAGGTTTACTGTACTCCTCTGACCTTCTTATTGACGATGAAACACAGAATTTGCATCGGAATTAAATACAAAAGGCACAATGCCGACTTAAGTACAAGAAAACTGACTCCTCTTACTGTCTATGTTTTGAACCATTCCTGTGACACTAGTTATAGAGTCCGTTGCTTCACATCAGGTTTACTGTATCCCTCTGACCATCTTATTGACGATGAAACACAGAAATTGCATCGAAATTAAATGCAAAAGGCACAATGCAGATTTAAATACAATAAAACTGACTCTTCTTACTGTCTATGTTTTGAACCATTCATGTGACTCTAATTATAGATTCCGATGCTACACTTCAGGTTTACTGTATCCCTCTGACCTTCTTATTGGTGACGAAACACAGAAATTGCATCGGAATTACATACAAAAGGCTCAATGCTGATTTAAATACAAGAAAAGTGACTCTTCCTACTGTCTATGTTTTGAACCATTCATGTAACACTATTTATAGATACCGTTGCCTCACTACAGGTTTACTGTATCCCTCTGACCTTCTTATTGACGATGAATCACAGAAATTGCATCGGAATTAAACACAAAAGCCACAAAGCCGACTTAAGTACAAGTAAACTGACTCTTCTTACTGTCTACGTTTAAACCGTTCCTGCGACACTAGTTATAGATTCTGATGCTTCACTTCTGGTTTACTGTATGCCTCTGACCTTCTTATTGACGATGAATCACAGAAATTGCATCGGAATTAAACACAAAAGGCACAATGCCGACTTAAGTACAATAAAACTGACTTTTCTTACTGTCTATGTTTTGAACCATTCCTGTGACACTACTAAGAGATTCTGATGCTTCACTTCAGGTTTACTGTATCCCTCTGACCTTCTTATTGACGATGAAACACAGAAATTGCATCGGAATTGAATGCAAAAGGCACAATGCCGACTTATGTACAAGAAAACTGACTCTTCTTACTGTCTATGTTTTGATCCATTCATGTGAAACTCATTATAGATTCCGATGCTTTACTTCAGGTTTACTGTATCCCTCTGACCTTCTTATTGACGATGAAACACAGACATTGCTTCGGAATTAAATACAAAAGGCACAATGCCGACTTAAGTACAAGATAACTGACACTTCTTACTGTCTATGTTTTGGACCATTCCAGTGACACTAGTTATAGATTCCGATGCTTCACTTCAGGTTTACTGTATCCCTCTGACCTTCTTTTTGACGATGAAACTCAGAAATTGCATCGGAATTAAATACAAAATGCACAATGCCGAAATAGGTACAAGAAAACTGACTCTTCTTACTGTCTATGATTTGAACCATTCATGTGACACTAGTAATAGATTCTGATGCTTCACTGCAGGTTTACTGTATGCCTCTGACCTTCTTATTGACGATGAAACACAGAAATTGCATCGGAATTAAATACAAGAGGCACAATGCCGACATAAGTACAAGATGACTGACTCTTCTTACTGTCTATGCTTTGAACAATTCCTGTGACACTAGTTATAGATTCCGATGCTTCACTTCAGGTTTACCGTACCCCTCCGACCCTCTTATTGACGATGAAACACAGAAATTGCATCGGATTAAAAACAAAAGGCACAATGCCGACTTAGGTACAAGAAAACTGACTCTTCTTACTGTCTATGTTTTGAACCATTCCTGTGACACTAGTTATAGATTCCGATGCTTCACTTCAGGTTTACTGTATACCTGTGACCTCCTATTGACGATGAAACACAGAATTTGCATCCGAATTAAATACAAAAGGCACAATGCCGACTTAAGTACAAGAAAACTGACAATTCTTACTGTCTATGTTTTGAACCTTTCCTGCGACACTAGATATAGATTCCGATGCTTCACTTCAAGTATACTGTATCCCTCTGACCTTCTTATTGACGATGAAACACAGAAATTGCATCGAAATTAAATACAAAAAGCACAATGCTGATTGAAATACAAGAAAACTGACTCTTCTCACTGTCTATGTTTTGAACCATTCATGTGACACTAGTTATAGATTCCGATGCTTCACTTCAGGTTTACTGTATTCCTCTGACCTTCTTATTGACGATGAAACACAGAAATTGCATCGGAATTAAATACAAAAGGCACAATGCCGAACTAAGTACAGGAAAACTGACTCTTCTTACTGTCTATGATTTGAACCATTCCTGTGACACTAGTTATACATTCCGATGCTTTACTTCAGGTTTACTGTATTCCTCTGACCTTCGTATTGACGATGAAACACAGAAAATGCATCGGAATTAAATACAAAATGCACAATGCCGACTTAAGTACAAGAAAACTGACTCTTCTTACTGTCTATGGTTTGAACCATTAGTGTGACACTAGTTATAGATTCCGATGCTTCACTTCAGGTTCACTGTATCCCTCTGACCATCGTATTGACGATGAAACACTGAAATTGCATCGGAATTAAATACAAACGGCACAATTCCGACTTAAGTACAAGAAAACTGACACTTCTTACTGTCTATGTTTGAACCATTCCTGTGACACTAGTTATAGAATCCGATGCTTTACTTCAGGTTTACTGTATGCCTCTGACCTTCTTATTGACGAGGAAACACAGAAATTGCATCGGAATTAAATAGAAACGCCACAATGCCTACTTAAGTACAAGAAGACTGACTCTTCTTACTGGCTATGTTTTGAACCATCCTGTGACACTAGTTATAGATTCCGATGCTTGACTTCAGTTTTACTGTATCCCTTGGACCTTCTTATTGACGATGAAACACAGAAATTGCATCGGAATTAAATACAAAAGGCACAATGCCGACTTAATTGCAACAAGACTGACTCTTCTTACTGACTATGTTTTGAACCATTCCTGTGACACTAGTTATAGATTCCGATGCTTCACTTCAGGTTTACTGTATCCCTCTGACCTTCTTATTGACGATGAAACACAGAAATTGCATCGGAATTAAATACAAAAGGCATAATCCCGACTTAAGTACAAGAAAACTGACTCTTCTTACTGTCTATGTTTGAACCATTCCTGTGACACTAGTTATAGAATCCGATGCTTCACTTCAGGTTTAGTGTATGCCTCTGCTTTCTTATTGACGAAGAAACACAGAAATTGCATCGGAATTAAATACAAAAGGCACAATGCCGACTTAAGTACAAGAAAACTGACTCCTCTTACTGGCTATGTTTTGAACCATTCCTGTGACACCAGTTATAGATTCTGATGCTTCACTTCATGTTTACTGTATCCCTCTGACCTTCGTATTGACGATGAAACACAGAAATTGCATCGGAATTAAATACAAAAGGCACAATGCCGACTTAAGTACAAGAAAACTGACTCTTCTTACTGTCTATGTTTTGAACCAATCCTGTGACACTAGTTATAGATTCCGATGCTTCACTTCAGGATCACTGTATCCCTCTGACCTTCTTATTGACGATGAAACACAGAAACTGCATCGGAATTAAATAGAAAAGGCACAATGCCGACTGAAGTACAACAATACTGACCCATCTTACTGTCTATGTTTTGAACCGTCCCTGTGACACTAGTTATAGATTCCGATGCTTCACTCCAGGTTTACTGTATCCCTTGGACCTTCTTACTGACGATGAAACACAGAAATTGCATCGGAATTAAATGAAAAAGGCACAATGCCGACTTAAGTACAAGAAGACTGACTCTTCTTACTGACTATGCTTTGAACCATTCCTGTGACACTTACTATAGATTCCGATACTTCACGTCAGGTATACTGTATCCCTCTGACCTTCTTAGTGACGATGAAACACAGAAATTGCATCGGAATTAAATTTAAAAGGCACAATGCCGAATTAAGTACAAGAAGACTGACACTTCTTACTGTCTATGTTTTGAACCATTCCTGTGACACTAGTTGTAGACTCCGATGCTTCACTCCAGGTTTACTGTATCCCTTGGACCCTCTTATCGACGATGAAACACAGAAATTGCATCTGAATTAAATACAAAAGGCGCAATGCCGACTAAAGTACAAGAAGACTGACCCTTCTGACAGTCTATGATTTGAACCATTCCTGTGACACTAGTTATAGATTCCGGTGCTTCACTCCAGGTTTACAGTATCCCTTGGACCTTCTTATTGACGATGATACACAGAAATGCATCAGAATTAAATAGAAAGGGCACAATGCCGACATGAGTACAAGAAGACTGACGCTTCTTACTGACTATGTTTTGAACCATTCCTGTGACACTAGTTATAGAATCCGATGCTTCACTTCAGGTTTACTGTATCCCTTGGACCTTCTTATTGACGATGAATTACAGATATTGCATCGGAATTAAATAGAAAAGGCACAATGCCGACTTAAGTACAAGAAGACTGACTCTTCTTACTGTTTATGATTTGAACCATTCCTGTGACACTAGGTATAGATTCCGATGCTACACTCCAGGTTTATTGTATCCCTTGGACCTTCTTATTGTCGATGAAACACAGAAATTGCATCGGAGTTAAATACAAAAGGCACAATGCCGACTAAAGTACCAGAAGACTGACTCTTCTTACAGTCCATGTTTCGAACCATTCCTGTGACACTAGTTATAGATTCCGGTGCTTCACTCCATGTTTACTGTATCCCTTGGACCTTCATATTGAAGAAGAAACACAGAAATTGTATCAGAATTAAATAGTAAAAGCGCAATGCCGACTTAAGTACAAGAGGACTGACGCTTCTTACTGACTATGTTTGAACCATTCCTGTGACACTAGTTATAGATTCCGATGC